>NC_134409.1:93546810-93616650 GCF_038048845.1 Mixophyes fleayi
GGGGGGGGTATCGTACTCATGAATAGATTAAACTATATAAAGGAAGCACAGAGACTCCTTGACGATCAAGTCTCTTACACATTACTTAATCATGATCCAACTGATGAATTCGTTTCCCTTCTTAGGGATATTCTACTAAAAGGGTTCTATACAAAAATATTAGATAAAGAAGAATTTCAATATCTGATGGTTAGTAACCCAGTAATACCTATTTTCTACTTCCTCCCTAAAATTCATAAGAATCTCCAAAACCCCCCTGGCAGACCTATAATAGCAGGCATAGATTCACTTACCTCTCACATTTCAGAGTATGTAGACATTTTTCTACATAAATATGTAAATAATCTCGCATCCTTTCTCAAGGACACAACTAGTGTCCTACAACTCTTTAAAAATTTTCAGTGGAAACCAAATTATATATGGGTTACAATTTACGTGCAATCCCTGTACACCTCCATTAAACATCAGAAAGGAGTTGAGGCCTGCAAAGAATACCTAGACTCAGATCCTGACCTTGGCTTAGATCACAATAACTTCATCTGTGAACTTATGACTTTTATTCTCACACACAATTATTTAAAATTTTTAGACAAATTTTATTTACAGACAGTCGGCACCGCTATGGGCACAATTTTTGCACCGAGTTTTGCGAATCTTGTTGTGGGGAATTGGGAACAACAATATATCTACAATCCTAACCCATATTCAGAAAATATAATTTTATATAAAAGATACATCGACGATATTATATTAGTCTGGAATGGTAATAAGTAACACCTCAACCAATTCCTTTCTTATCTAAATCTGAATGAGTACAATCTCTCGTTTACAGCAAAAATTGACACCTTACAAGTAGAATACCTGGCTCTAATCCTTACACACACTGATGACACAGTGATTACTAAGAACTACATTAAGGAAGTAGACACTAACAGCTACTTACACTATAAAAGTGCTCATCTAAAGAAATGGAAGACTAATATACCTTTTTCGCAATTTCAAAGGATTAAAAGAAATTGTAGCAATGAAGCCTCCTGTAAAGAACAACTGTCTGTCTATGCCGACAGATTTAAGAAAAGAGGCTATCCTGAGCAACTCCTAAAAGGAGCAATAGAAAAAACACAAGCAATTGATAGACTTTATCTCCTTGAATACCACAAAAAGGAAAATAGGAAGGACACAATTTCATTTATCACCCAATATAAAAGTGGTGAAGCAAAAACCAAATCTACTATCAATAAACATTGGAACATCCTGAAAAAAGATCCCGTACTTGGCAGTATCATCCCAGATAAACCAGTAGTTATCTTTAAGAAAAACAAAAATTTAAAATCTCCTGGCTCCAAGCATGCTTGCAAACGAAAAACCAATCACGAACACCTTTCTGGCCATTAAAGGTTTTTTTAAATGCAATCACTGCAACATCTGCAGATATACCAACCAGAAAAAGACCTTTTACAACTTTAATAACAGCGGTCTCAAGTACATAGGGAAGACCAAACGCCCCTTAAAACTGAGGATACAAGAGCATGTGAGGAACATTAAAAATAAAGTGGAAAGCCACGCAGTATCACTCCATTTCTTACAGAAACATAATTCAAATCCTTGCGAACTAAACTTTAGAGCAATTGAAAATGTTACACTAGGTCCAAGAGGTGGGGCCCCTAGATACCAAACTCTCACAAAGGGAAATGTTCTGGATCTTTGAATTAGGGACCCTAGCCCCACAAGGCCTTAATGAATACTATGAAATAGCTCCTTTTCTGTAACCCTCATTAAGCACTTTAATATTGGATGTTTCCTGTTGGTCTAAATCCAATTTTATTACTTTAAGAGATATGTAGTACTCTTTTATTGGTACCTAATTTTTTAGGAGTGCATTATGAGCAGTTTTATTTGTTTATATGTTTCTTTTAAATGTTTTTATTGGTTATATAACTTTATTATGTTATTATTTTATGTACTGTATATTTTATATTTCTACATCTATGTCCCTTTTTGGCATTATATGGTTTTATATAGATGTATAGGGACTTGCGTTTATGACATTATTTATATGTCACTCTGATATTAGCGTGGGCTCCACACATTTTGCCCTTATCCAATATGCCACCGTTGTAGCCCCTTATAGGGATACTGCCCACATTCTATAGCCTCCTTCGCATAACTAACTTCCACCTTGTAAACCCCAAAAGGGTACAGGATTGATGCCACCATACAGATTCTTACTACCTCATCAAAAAATGAATACATATGCACAGCCGCTGCATCGCGGGTTAGAATGCCGTTTTGCGCATGCGCGATGACGTCATCGATGACGCGGGCCCAAAATGGCGCCGCGCATCGCATGTAACAGACCAAAACTTTCATACAAGCTATTCTACTACTCCTGATGAAGTTCTTTGAATGAACGAAACGCGTTGAGCCCCTACACCATATCTGGAAGACTACTGGTTATACTGCTGCACCCTGAGACACATACCATTAGAATATCCTGCATTGAGCTTCTGTGTGGAGCCTGCTGAGAGACTTCTATCACCTAAAGGGACGAGACTGCAGACCAGTCACTTACAGATAAGCCTATTTTAAGCATATATATTGTGAGTTTGCACTCTAAATGCTATACTTGAATAAAATGTTTATATAAAATACTACACCATATGGCTTTTTATATACTTCTTTTTATGATGAGCGGATAAGTTTGGTGTCGCGGTTGTTTTAGAACATACATTTTATCCATCGTTAAGGAGAATTGGTTGCAGATCATACTCCGGGATTCCTAAGGAGCTACTATACAGATAAGCGGTTTGATTTTATATATCTGGTACGCACACCACTTCTATTAATCTGCACGATCAATCATAGATCATCTCTATCCTGTTTTACCGTGTTTATGAACTACCTGCGGTGCATCTATTCAGACACCATTTTGTTTAACTCCTCTGGACTATTTTGTGTACACCTGTGCTTATATGTTTATATACACTGTATACACCTGAAGGCGCCGCCCTTTACCATATATATCCTTGTATGTATGTATGTGTTAACCCGTGCATGATACTCATGCATTCTAGTCAAATCAAGATACTTAAGGTCTTAAAAAGGTTCTTGTCATGCATTTGGGCCTAGCCCAGGCCTCCTCAGGGGAAGATCATTACGTCCCGACGCAAGCGCCCTTTTTAATGTGTTCATGAGGTAAAATTACCTCACGAAAATGAGTTTGACCCCTCAACTCGTAAATTTAGCCTTAACTTCCATCATCCCCCCTTCCCCCCGTGGGAGGGGTAGTAAACTGACTTGACTATTCTAATTTTTTTTGTCAAATGTCCGTATACCAAATTTCAGGTCAATTGGATGAGCCCTTTCTGAGAAAATAGTTTTTTACACACACACACTAACTCACGCCTCTACACATGTGTGTTCATGAGGTAAAATTACCTCATGAAAATGAGTTTGAGCCCTACCAAATTTCAGCCCTTTTTGAAATTTTTTTTCCACACACACTAAGAATTTAGTAGGTCAGTGTATAACTCTGCCCAGCAGGTGGCGCTGCAGCTTGGTTTTTTTTTTACACACACACACGCCACTAAGCATTTATATATTAGATAGATATATATATAATTTTTCTCTCTCCCCTTCTTCCTCCCTTCCAGTCGGGGTCCCTCAGGGCTCTGTCCTTGGACCCTTACTATTCTCACTATACACCTCTTCTCTGGGTGCCCCATCAGCTCCTTCGGCCTCAAGTACCACCTTTATGCTGATGACACTCAACTCTACCTTTCCTCTCCTGATCTCTCTCCCTCCCTTCTTTCCAGGGTATCCGCATGCCTCTCTGCCATCTCCTCCTGGATGTCCTCTAGATTTCTTAAACTCAATCTTGCTAAAACTGAACTCATTGTCTTTCCTCCCTCTCGTACCTCCTTCCCCTCTGACCTCTCCATCACTGTTGACAACTCATCTATCTCCCCTGTTCCCCAACTCCGCTGCCTAGGTGTCATCCTTGACTCCTCTCTCTCCTTTGCCCCTCACATTCACTCTCTCGCCAAATCCTGCCGTTTCCAGCTTCGCAACATTGCCCGCTTTCGGCCCTTCCTCTCCCAGGATGCCACCAAATCTCTCATCCACTCACTGATTATCTCCCGCTTGGACTACTGCAACCTTCTCCTTATCGGCCTCCCCCTCTCTCATCTAGCTCCCCTTAGATCTGTACTTAACGCCGCTGCTAGGCTTATTTTCCTCTCTCGCCGTTCCACCTCTGTATCCCCACTCTACCAAGCCCTTCACTGGCTCCCCTTCCCCTACAGAATCCTTTTCAAGCTCCTCACTCTGACTTACAAGGCCCTCGCCAACTCCACTGCTCCCTACATCTCTAACCTTATCTCTATTCACACTCCCTCCCGCTCACTGCGATCGTCCAACGATCGTCGCCTCTCTTCCCCTCTGATTACCTCCTCTCACGCACGTATCCAAGACTTCTCCCGCGCCGCTCCCCTCCATTGGAACAAGCTCCCCCGCTCCTTCCCCTAATCTGTCCTCTTTCAAACGAACATTAAAAACCCACCTTTTCCTTTAAAGCTTTCCAGTCTCATGCCTAAACTCCCACCGGTCGGCTACCTCTCTTTCTCATCCCTCCTTCCCTTCTTCTTCTTCCTCGACTCCGTCTCCGTTTCTCCCGTCTCTCCGTCTCATCCATGTGTCTGTCTGTCTTCCCCTCCCTTTAGATTGTTCGCTCCTTTTGAGCAGGGCTCTCCTACCTTCTGTTTCCATCACTTTTAACTGCGCTCTCCAGCTACTCAGCTCACCTCCTCTCAGTCCCTCTGCCCTCTGTCTCCTCTCGCTTCTCTCCGCTCCCCTCAGTGACTCTCAACCTGTCATCCGTGCCCACCCTCTTGGGCCATAGTTACCTGCCTATACTCTCTTTTCCCCTCCCTCCCTCTCTTTCATGCTGTGCCTGAGCCCCCAGAGTTATAGTGCTTACTGTTACTTGTACTGTGCTGTTTCACCTTGTACTGTGCCATTGTTTGTCCTTGTACGGCACTACGGATACTTTGTGGCGCCCTATAAATAAAAATTAATATATATATATATATATATATATATATATATATATATATATATATATGTGTGTATATGAGATAAACTGTTATACCATGAATTGGTTTACTTATGTCAACACACTTTGTACACACATTGCGCCTGGGACTATATCTTTCCATTTGACAAGTACATGCATTGAATGATAAACATACATGTGTTGGCTTTTTCTTTCCATTCGTGATTTTGATTCAAATAAAATAATGTTTCAGAGGTTAAATAAACCAGACCATGCAAGATTGCTTCTTTCTGATCTGCAACTTTTATGAAACATGCTGTTTAGTCTGTTTTTATGGAAGAGTAATATCTCCTGAATCACAAGAGCTGCTGGTATGTAGCCCCCTTTTTCTAGGAGATGAGAGAATACAGGGTCCCAGTAGAAAATGGATCCTGTATGAACATGTTTTCAGCAGTGATGTTGATCTCTTGGTACCAACAGGAGATGAAGTTACCCATAAACACTGAAGATCAGAGAGGTGCTAAATGCTCTGTGATAGGCTCAGTCCCTTTTCAGAGGCAAACCCGTTCAAATCCAATAGACAGTGCCACAACTCAGGTGTGTGTAAACCACCTACAGGGGACCAGGAGCCCTTTGGTGATGGGGACAGCTAAGGTAATGTGTTGGGCAGAAGTTATGTCTGGCCAGTCTTGGTGGTATTCATCCCAGTGGTGTACAATTAGGAGGACAGCTTTCTGAGCCAGCATGCCCAGGTAATGGTTCCTCCATCAGGAGGTTTTTGACTAGATTGTGGTTCAGCCATCATATCAACCCACCTCTCCACTAAGTAGCTTGGTACTGTGCAAGAACTAGGGATCCAAAGGCATTTCTAGTGGATGCCATGACTGTCCCATGGAACTCCTCAAACCATGTCTTTGCAGTTCTTTCTTTGTGCACTGGGACAGTCATGTTGGAATAGAAAAGGGCCTTCCCCAAACTGTTGGAAGTATAACATTGTCCAAAATGACTTTGTATGCCAAAGCTGTATGCCAAAGCATTAAAATTGTCCTTCACTGGAGATAAGGGGCCTAGCCCAAACCCTGAACAGCCCCATACCATTATCTCCCCTCCACCAAACTTCACAGTTGGCATAATGCAGGCAGGTAATGTTCTCCCTGCATCTGCAAAACCCAGACTCTCCCATCTGACTGCTAAACAGAGAATCGTGATTCGTCACTCCACAGAACATGTTTCCACTGCTTCACAGTCCAGTTGTCTGTATGCTTTACACCACTCCATTCGACGCTTGACATATATCTTGGTAATGCAGCTGCTCACCCATCGAGACCCATTCCATTAAGCTCCCGCCGCACAGTTTTTGTGCTTGCTTTAATGTCAGTGGAAGTTCTGGACTCTGTGTGGAATCAGCAGAGCGTTGGTGACTTTTATGCATGTCAGAGATGACCTAAACGGGTCCTTTCTCCTGAACTCCAGCTGCTATACCTTGTGGGTATCGATCGATAGAGAAAACAGACAACTTCAGATGTTAGGCTGAAAATGTATCTGGTTCTGACCAGCCCTAAGTCAGAGTAGCTTTATTTATGCATAGTTTCACAGACAAAAGAAGATAAGGAATACAAGGTTTCTGAAGGCATCCTGTTCATGTCAGCAGTTTGTGGACAGGATGTCCAGCAGATGTCTTATCACAGTCACGTAGGCCTCAAGTGGGGGTCGTGGGCTCCTGGTACCAAACTTGCTGGATGTGCACATTCTTGAGAAAAGACATGTTGAAGAAAAGATAAGAATGTGAGGCAAAGTTCGTAGAGAAAAGACTATTCTTTCATCAGTAATTATACAAAATGCATTACTTTAAGAAGTTCATAAAATGTATATCTCTCACATAAACCCCTCTTTTTATCATTTTTATAATTGCCCTGCCTATCCTTTTGGTGTGCATGAAGCACTCCTGCACCCGACCTACTTCATTCAATTCAATGGAACCTCTGATAGGCCCTTAGAGGATGGTAAAGATACATTGAATCAGGTCTATGGTTCATGTACACCTAATTCTTAAAAATAATAAAAAAAGAAAATGGGAAAGACTGAGGGGGGGAGAGTACAAAAGAGCCTTAAAACTCAGAGAGGGCAAGATAAACATCTGATACCGGTTTGGGCTTTACATGTCTTTTAAAAGACTTTTTATTCAGAATGAGATCATTTTTGCACCTTTTCAAACAGCATTGGAAAAAACATAAGCTTAGTTTAAAAATGACATATAGCAACAACAATAAAGCGAATATCTTAGCTATCCATATTAAAATGCCTGAAATCCATGCGAAAATACCTTTGCCCCAATTGCTAGGATTTAACCATGAGAAGGCTGATGTCCACCAGCCATCATTAACCGTATCGGGGTCAAAATTCTCTTTCCTGAAATTCTCCTTCATTTCCTTGGCTTCTGTCATGTACCTGTCTATTACTTCTTCTGGATTATCAGTGTCATTTGTTACAAAGTTACAACAATGTGTTCCGTATTCTGTTTCTAGGGTGAAACAGTACCCTCCTGACTGAGCAGTGATGTAGTCTAATACAAGTTGATGTTGTATTAACTGGGTTTTCATCGCCTGCAGTTCTTTTCCAACATACCTAAAGGATTTGTCATAAATTTCTGTTATGTTATCTAAAAGTCCTGCAACCTTTAATATCATATTATAGTTCGCCATGTACCCCCATGTCCCTATTGAAATGATGTTACCAAATCCAATACCCACATTGTGCCCTTTGGACTTTGCTATGAGAGGGATATGTTCAGTATCTATTGTCTTAATTTCCCTTTTCTCAAGCCTATGGTCCTTTTTATTCCTGAATACTCCTTTGAGGTCATCATGGGTCATGACATAGAATTCAGGAACCAATCTGGCCAAGTAGCATACCCCTATTGAATTTGGGGGGAGCCACCTGTAGGCATTGCGTCCACACACATAATAAACATCATCTGGTAAAAGGTAGGGGATATCATAAAACAGGCAATATGTAGATACCTGTTGTCCTAAGTGACATGAAGTGTCATTTTCTGCTCTGTCATTGTCAAAGGCAGGCAGTGTGCCGTTCCAGGTGAGATTATATCTATCATATTGACATTTTATACACTCCTGGCTCTTTGAAAAAATAGTACCTTTTTCGGTTTTCATCTTCACTGTTTGGTTGCATTCAGAATTACAGTGTGATAAATAAGGTTGGGTGAAATTCACTATAACTTGACAGCGTGATTTAGGGACGGACCCTAAAGGGAAACTCTTATTTTGGTAACTAATGCGTATTTGGCCATATGGGGTCCATATTGACTCATTTATAGCCCTATTGGATTCTATTCCCTTATTGAAACAATATTTTAAAGGACCTTACTCCCCTTCATGGTTTTTCCTGGGTCACCGTAGCCTTTTTGCAGTGGCTGGCGTGGATCCAAGGATCCTTTCCTTCAAGTTTCACAGAAGTGGGTGTAGTCAACAGAACTTGATATGGCCCCTCAAATCGTGGTTCCAGAGACCTCCTCACGTGTCTTTTTACGAAGACGTAATCTGCTGGCACCAGGGCATGTGTTCCAGTGCAATCCTCTGGATCTGGGATTGAAGAGAAAACTCGAGAATGTATGTTAGTGAGGGACTTCTGTAGTTCTTTCACATAACTAGTCAGTTCACCTTGGTGTTTCACTAGAGATTGTGGAAAATAACACCCTGTCTTTAGCGGCCCCCCAAACAGTATTTCATAGGGGCTTAGCCTGTGTTTCTTATTAGGTGTTGTCCTGACTGAGTATAGGGCGAGGGGAAGGCATTGCAGCCAGTGTCACCCTGGGAGGTACTGTTACTGTGTGACCAGGGTTGTGTGTGTTACAGATGGCGCAGGCCTTTACCAGATTACTGGCAGCTGTGCTGAAGCCTGGCGCGATCCAGTGTCTGAATACCGAGTTAATTATTGCGTCTTTTGAGACATGGGAAGGCCCATGCACTAGAGCAGCCAGTGTAGGAAAAAGGACTCTAGGGAGACAGTGTCTGTCTGTTGTGGCCCATATGCCCTCTATGTGTTCCGCCCCCCTCTTTTTCCACTCCTCTCTTTCAGATACTGCTGCTTGCTTTTGTAGGATTTTTAGCATTTCCAGATCTATAGGGAGGGTGGGGGGTGTTGTGGACACTAAATAGTGTTGTACTAGCGGTAAGTCTGCTGCAGCTCTTGCAGCCTGGTCTGCTAGTCTGTTTCCTCTTACTTCCATAGTCTGCTCTCTGGTGTGTGCTTTTACCTTTATGACTGCCACTTCCTTGGGCAGTTCTAATGCAGCAAACAACCTCAAAATGATTTCTGCATTTTTAATGGGTTTACCGTTAGAGGCCATAAAGTGTCTGTTCTTCCAAATACTTTGGTAGTCATGTGCAACCCCAAAGGCATATCTGGAGTCAGTGTAAATGTTAGCTGTTCTCCCTTCTGCATACTGACATGCACTTATAAGTGCTTCTAATTCAGCTTGCTGTGCAGATTGACTTGGTGGGAGGGGTTGCTGGAGTACAATGTCTGTTTCTGTTGTAACTGCATAACCTGTTTTGGGAGAGCCCTCCTCATAGTACCTAGACCCATCTACAAACAGGAGTAAATCAGGGTTGCTAAGAGATGTCTCTTTAACATCCCCGGGAGGTTTAGTTTCCAGATCCATTAAGGCTAGACAGTCATGATCACAGAGAAAATTTTTTTAGTTGTGTTTCCTGCTTTGTCACAGTCTCAACACTCTCTATATTGTCTGTGTCTTCAGCATCACTTTCTATACTGTCTGCGGTATCTATAGTGTTACTGTCTGTGTCTATAGTATCTCTACTGTTACTCCCCTCTTTTATATCCATGCAACTTGGGAACAATGTTGCTGGATTTAAAACTGCATCTTTTTAGTGTAACGTTTGAGGGTGTCAGTAGTGCTACTTCATATTTAGTTAATCTAGCCACTGAGATGTGTTTTGTTCTGGCTTGATTCAGTATTTCCATGACTGAGTGTGGTACCTGAATGGTGAGAGGGTGATCCAGCACTATGTCTGCAACTTTTTGTAACAATAAAGCGGCTGCTGCTACTGCTTTTATACATGTTGGGGCTCCTATTATGACAGAATCTAGCTTCTGGGAGTAGTATGCTAGTGGTCTTTGTTTGCCCCCATGGTCCTGCGTTAACACCCCATGGGCATATCCTTTTTGTTCATGGCAGAACAAATTAAAGGGAAACTCATAGTTGGGGAGCCCAAGGGCTGGGGCGCTTGTGATTAAATCTTTGATCAGCTCAAAAGCTGCTTTTTGTTCAGCTGTTGACCAAAACATATTGCAACTTCTATTCATTGGAAGTTGGATCAATGCAATCTGGATTGCCTAAATGGTCTTTTTTTCTGGAGATCTGTGAAGAAAAAAACCTTTGCATAAAGATTAACATTTATTCACTAGTAATTACAGTAACTGTTATTAATTCACGTTGAACAGCTGCTAATACGACACTTGCTTAAAAGTTTCTCTTTGTAGCTTTAACTGTGACGTTATGCGTTCCATGCAATGAAAAACTGATTTCCTCAAAGAGGCAGTCCCCAATATCACAAACAGGGAATGTCAAAGTGACGAGACCTGGTCGAGTGTTCAAAGCCACTCCTTTCTCATCTCTTTGTAAACCAAATATTCACACATATTTCCAGATTCTGTGATTTCCATGTTTAAAGTACAAATATATATTCACAATTCTCGCTCATAGACAACATTTTATCTTGTAACATTTCTTTATGGGCATAACAAACCCTCCTGATTTCTGAGAACATTTATCAGCGCCATTTTACACAGATAAAAACAGCTTGTAATATCTCTCCATGTAAAGCTCACTCCCACAATTCTCAACTTCATTAAAGAGAGAGCTATTTTTCTCAAAAAAAAAATAAAAAAAAATTACTTTGTTCAAATATAGAAACGGCTTGTTGGACCCCAGCCAACTTTGTTCTGAAACCAGTAATAGTGATAATGTACATTATTTACAGTCTTGTGACGGACCAAAGACTTTAAAACTTCTTTTGCATCTCTTCAAAAACATTACATTTACAACTGTACAGCTTTTTCAACCTTGAAACATGTCTCTTGTAAAACGGTCAAGACAGACAAACACGGATCTCTCTCACACACAGTAAGAAGGAGATAAAACTCACATACAGAGAAAGAAAAATTAACTGCTATCTTCCAGCCTACTGCTGTGGAACTACAAGTCCCAGCATTAGATTAAATACACATTAGCTTCAACATGCTAATATTAATCAGCACTCAGGACATATTTTTCCTATTGAAAAATAGAAACATACTTGGAAGAACCATTTTATCAATGTTACATACATTGTCAGATAACAAAAAACACAGAGTGCTTCTTATCTCAACACACTGAAATCTTTTACACAGAATAAGGGAGGGGCACATCTCACTCTTCAGCTGCGCAGCATTTAAACATACATTTTTAGTACACAACCTACTTGATTCATTGTTTTAGTCATTATATCATTTAGCTTGTGATACATTTTCTATTTCATCAGTGTCACTTAAATTTGTTAACTGTAACATATCACAGCAATCATTGTCATTCTCTAATTCTTCTGACATTTTACACCATGCAACACATCTGTCAAAATAACCTTTTTCTTTCAGTGCTTTCTCATTGTCTTTAATTAGTTGTTTCAAAAATGGAACTTTTAATGTACCGTTCTCAGACACCCCTGCAGCTTTGAACAGTTTTCTCATCCCTTTTATGAAATCCTTGCCTTTATGCTTTCGCATATGCTTTATGGGGTCTAGATCCCCGTACTTTTCGGATTTCTCTCCTGTCTTGGACCCTTTATTTCCCACACTGGGATTACCTTATGGTCCAATATATTTTGAATGAGAACTTTTATTTGTTCCTGTCTTGCTTTACAACAAGGTTGCAGCTGGTCTGCCTTTCTGAATGTTCCTGACTACTTTTACTAAAATCCAACAAAAAAACACAATCACGTATACAATCAAGATTATTTGCAGGGTCAACTGTGTGATCTGACTGAGTTCTGTGGTGTTATTCATGTGCATATATGTATCAGGTGTATGGCATAGAGAAGACAATATATCAATACATGTAACAATACAAGACAGATTACACACAAGTACCTTGATACTCTTAATAGTATCTGTTGCCAGAGTTCAGGGATCTCCGTCAATCAGACTGCAGTACCCTCGAGCTGGGATAATTCCCCCTCCACAGAGACAGCTCTAAGAGCAAAAATAAAGCTTTTTGCTCACCAGCTGGATTAACGTCTGTCTGTCTGGAAAGGGAGAACCCCGTTGTCGGGAGGTCTGATGTATTGGAGATCCCGGCGGCGAGCCCCCACTGAAACTGTCAGAGATGACCTAAACGGGTCCTTTCTCCTGAACTCCAGCTGCTATACCTTGTGGGTATCGATCGATAGAGAAAACAGACAACTTCAGATGTTAGGCTGAAAATGTATCTGGTTCTGACCAGCCCTAAGTCAGAGTAGCTTTATTTATGCATAGTTTCACAGACAAAAGAAGATAAGGAATACAAGGTTTCTGAAGGCATCCTGTTCATGTCAGCAGTTTGTGGACAGGATGTCCAGCAGATGTCTTATCACAGTCACGTAGGCCTCAAGTGGGGGTCGTGGGCTCCTGGTACCAAACTTGCTGGATGTGCACATTCTTGAGAAGAGACATGTTGAAGAAAAGATAAGAATGTGAGGCAAAGTTCGTAGAGAAAAGACTATTCTTTCATCAGTAATTATACAAAATGCATTACTTTAAGAAGTTCATAAAATGTATATCTCTCACAATGCACCACCCACCATGTGCCTTAGCAGTCATTGAGCCTGCTATGTAATTTTACGTGGTCTTCAGCTTCGTGGCTGAGTTGCTGTTCCTAAACGCTTCCACTTTCTAATAATATCACTTACAGTTGACTGTAGAATATCCTGCAGGGATGAAATTTCTTGAACAGTCTTATTGCAAAGGTGGCATCCTATCACAGTACCACGCTTGAAGGAACTGAGCTCTTCAGAATGACCCATTTTGTATCACAAATGTTGGAGACTGCTAAGCTAGGTGCTTGATTTTATACACTTCTAACAACGGGTCTGTTTGGCAACACTTGATTATTGAAATGAGGTATCCCAAATACTTTTGTCCATATAATGTACCTGTTGTATGGAATTAGAGCCTTGAGGATTTATTCTTGCATAGAGCAAATTGTCTGTCTACTTGTTTTTTGTAACCTGCACAAGAGAGAATGGTAGTCAACAAAACAGTATCAAGATCGATTAGAGCTACAGTCCATCAGGTGACATCTGAGGAAACGCATATCCCAGAGGATAATACTGCCCACTCTCAGATCGGTGATAACCTCCTAGGCAGCTTGGCATGGAACCCCGTCCTTCCATTTGCTACATTTTAAAGGTTGTGTTTTTTGTCCCCCAAAACATGAGATTTGGACAAAAAGGTTTACTTAGATTTGTCTGTGCCCTCCCCTAGGAGCAGCTTTGGAAACAGTCCCTATGGTTAAGCAGTGTTCCCCCAAATATGAGTATTTTTTTTGTTTTGTTTTTCTAATTCTGGTTTCACAGTGAGTACAAACAGCTCTGTAACATAACAAAGAGTTGATTTAAAATAACATTTTTCTTTTCTGAAAACAAATTAGATGTCATACTGATTACCATGAGGGATTGGATACCCATAGTTGATCTGATGAATAATACAAATTAGGATTTATTTTCTTAACTGATTTTACAAAAGGTATGAAGTAGGAAACCTATGGTAAATGTTTGTGATGTGTTTTCATCTAGATAAAATAATGCAAAGTACAGTGACATCAATCTTTTAGTGCTCTTGGCTTTGTGGTCGTGTTTATCTTGGTGGTAAAAGGAAGGGGAAGCTTTACTTAACTGCTCTGTTCTCACTCTGATGTTTGTTGTGTTTACATATTTTTTTTTTGTGTTTGTTTTTTAAGATGGAGGTCAAAGCAAAGGGGACTCCAAATTGCAGCGTAAAAATCCATGACATCTGATCAACAGGACTTAGTGGACATGTTGATTTTTTTTTTTAGGATTTAGTCTTCTGATTGGCAGGAACAGCGCTATTGGAAAGTGCTTCGCTGGCAGAATGAGCTCCCGTGTCCTGTCTATGTTTACAATACTCTGATCTCAAGTACTGTGGAGAGCAGAATGAATACTTGATCAAAACGTGGAAGAAGGAGACTGATCTTGTGCATGGCTGGCTATAAGATGGTGCTATCAAGCCACAGAGGATTTCTTTTAGAGCAAGTGATGAGGATGCTTCCTTCTGCAACATTATATAATCACTGGCCTAAATGATTGTTTTATATTTATTTTTGTTGCTGAAATCACAAAACCTAAACCACATGAAGCTGATACTTTGCATTCCATTATTTTACTGAGGATTTCATAATAAGGTTGCTGGCAAATAGCAGTTATAAATAAAATACAGAACACATAATTTTGCCTACCCTCACATAATGCTAAATATTTAAGGACGTGAGTAAGAATTTGACTAAAGTGGAACTTATATTTCGCTTTTCAAGTGAATTGTTAGCCTAACTTAATTTCATATTTTTTTTAAACACTTGGTTGAAAGAATTTTAAAAAGCATTAACTCAAAGTTTCAAAATCATGTCTTGCTGTGGGAACTTTAAATCTTCCTCATTTGTTGGCAGATACCATCAAATGCACGAGGGAGTGATTAAAGCATTGAGACAAATAGTGACACATCTTTGTTATGTATTTAATAGTAGTTAGGTTTCATCAAGAGCTTACAGTTTTTACACTGGTTTAGCAGGTGATGCTTTTGTGGTGGATGCTAACCTGAAACAACACAGCACTTCTGGATAAAAGGATTAGGTTATGCAAAACATTAAATTACACTGTCTCCACCAACTTTTAAATGCTTGAACCCTTTTTCAGTTTTATTATAATAGTAATAATATTTTGGTTAATGTTAAGCCGTCTTCAAGGCTTTAAACCAACATTTAATTGAAAGTGCCATCAATTCTTATTAGTCCTTATAGTATTTTAGAATGTATAGTGGTTCATGTTGCTAGTTTTATTGTAAGGTGAATTAGCTGAACAATGCTAGAGCATATTTATTCTATCACAGAATGTTTTGAAAGTAAACCTGCAGTGCCTCTAACATTCTATACCTAATGGATGAAACAGATTTTTTGCATAGGAAGCAACTTTAATATGCTTTAGCTACACCACATTCATTTTTGATTACTTTATAATTGTCTCCCTAGCTTTGATTGGATAGGTCACATTTCGTCTAATAAGCAATTATGAGGTCATTGGCTATTTTAATACCACTCACAGTACCTTTTTAAGTTTTGTTTGGATGAACTTTTCACTACCTTTAACTTTAACCTCTGTTGAAGAGAGGACCATTGGCCGACTGGCTTCACACTCTTGCGTCTTATAGCCAGTCAAGCAGAACTATGTCTTTTACATGCGGGTAAGCAGGAACAAGACCTTTTTCAAGCTGGGAAGGCAGTACAGAGTTGAATGATATGACATTCATATTCTGTTGACACCACATGAAGACCCACCTCCTCTGCCCAGTGGAGAATTGCAGTATATAGTTTTGGGACTCTTAATACATTCATTCATGTTGCTGCTATAGCTCTGATCATCTTGGCTGTATTAGATATTTTTATTTTATATAGATAGTTTACATTTGTCTACCTACCATCATAATTTCAGGTTTGTCTCCGTACCTAATCCTGATGGCTTACAATTACATTGTGCCAATCTTCTAAAGGCACAAGGTTGTCATTTAAAGTTTTTTGAGGGATTTGGAAGTGACAATATGAATTTCTGTTTTATTAGAACAAATTAACAGATTAAATGTAATATTCTGTACCAGATCAGAAAATTAAGATTGCTGCTTTAAGAAAGACCGGTTGAAACTGTACGAATAAATAATGCTTGCTTTATTTAATGAGTAATAATAAGAAACAGTTGGCTCTATAATGTATTTTCCATTTTTTTGGTTCGACTTTACAAAAAAGATCCTCTGTTCCATAAAATTGTACTCTTCAGAATTAACCATTTAAGTGCCTTTTATTTCCCGTACTTGTATTTAAATTTTAAACAAGGTGCCACTCCTCATATCCATTCAGTTATCAGTTGTCTTTCATGTGTAAAACTTTCCTGTAAAACTAAAGCAATAGCTTTTATTTTGGAAAATATTGAAAAGAAACATGATTGCCATAATTCTACAGTTTCCCTTTTAGTGTCTTTATTTTTGTTTTGGTCTGTCTGGGTGGATGTCTGTGTTTTTTTTTGTTTGTTTTGTTGTGTGTGTTTTTGTTTGTTTTTTCTCCAGTAGGTGGTGCCTTTCCTGGCAGTAGGGAGTCTGAAGTTCTCTTCAGGCAGTCCTGAAAATAGTATCCCGTTGCCTTTTTTTTTTTTTTTTTTTTTTTTTTTTTATCCTTTCTAATTTTGTTATTTTGGGTGGGTTTAAATATGTCTAAATGGGTGGGAGGTTGTTGATAAATTTTAGTATTTAAAATTAAAAAAAATCTTTTGAAGTTCTATTTTGTTGTTTTTGTCTTTTTATTGAAGTTTTAGATATGTATGCCATTTTCTGCTTTTGCAGCATTGCAGTTTAAGGTTCTTGTTTATAGCGGGCTATAACTTGTTTTTCTGCATACTTTAAAAAAAAAAAAAATTGATTTACAACACTTTAAAGCAGTGACTCGCTAGTGTTTTCGATATTCATTATAGAACAGGCCTGTACAACTTTCTCAAACTCGGGACCCCGGATCATATGTTATGAGTCTATAATTTTTAACCTAAAATGTGAGTATTATGTTTAAATTAAATATAAAATATGGAGTAGGGATTTACATAATATATCTATTGCACAGCCTAAAATGAACAACAAAAAGCAAAAGCACCAAATGTAGATTACAATATATAAGTTAAATATCTGGCATTACAGTTTTTTAAACTTGGATAGTCTATAGTTTTGAAGAATTTATGTACAGTAGTGAGCTTTCCTTTTGGTGCACATATTTATTTGCTCATTTATTCTATTGTGATTTAATAATATACTGCGCTACATTATTATTATTTTTTTGTGGAGGATATCACGGATTCCCTGGAGAACCAGTTGTCCCATATTTTTGCACTTCTAATTAAAGAGGATGACTTTGCCCTGAACTGCCACTCACTATTCAGATAAGCTCTATGATTTACCCACTTGTACGTGGCCACAAGATTTCACAATTTGATATTTAAATTTGCATACTACATTGACTCATTTCAGGCATTGCACTCCTAAATTTGTGCATAAGAAAGGAGCAAGTATGCGTCTTTTACGGTTTCCAAATCACTGTTTGTCCTGAGTTATCACTCTAGCTCCACAAGCTTCAAGCTTTACAAGGTTTTGATTTATTACAGTATTTTAACACATTGACTCATATTTAATGACTACAATTAAAATTTGAGTCATTGTACAGCACATAATGCCAACACGTTATATCAAGCTAAAGACTACTAGATACCAGTGCACAAGAGATATTCCATTGTGTAGTCTGAGACCTGTTTTAGGTACAAGGTATTAAAGTTATTTTATCGCTTACCATTGCTGCTCCGATTTGTGTGGTTTCAACGCACAATTAGATTTAATAGCAGAATATAGCAGGATGCAAAGAATAACAGTTCAGTAAAATAAATACAGACCATTACATATGTGGCGCTCTGGATCCAACATAGTCATTCAATCCTGAAGTCTGTGGTCAAGAAGACTGAATGATGGTCCCAGAGCTCAGTTTATATAGTTGGTGTTACATTGAAAACAATAGAGATGGCTTGGCATGTTTCCACTGGTTCAGGCTTCAGGACAGTCTGGTATAATACAGGACATAGAAAAGCTGGTTCACACTGGTCTATTTACATTACACACACAAAACCATTCTGATCATTAATCACCTATCATTCATAACTTGCATACGCAAGGTGTGAGCTCTTAGCCGATAGGAACTGATCTCTGAGGATAAATAGGGGATTAGAATGATACCAAACATAATGTTTCCTGTATCCTGAACCTTAGATCTCAATAAAGTGCTTTTAACGTTATTATATCTAACTATAGATCCTACTAAATGGACCTATTTTAAGGTGAACTATTTACAATAGAATGTGTAAGTGTGTGTTATTTATCCGTGTGATTGCGTCATAACACGTGGCGTACTAATCGCAATTGCACAGTAAAATGACATTAATCAATTTGATTTACTTCATCCAATTATTTGACTTTGACAGCTCCACCCTTTCGTAGTGCACACAACTATTACCTTAAAGATTTTATTGCGGGATCGCACTTTTATTTTCCTATGGAACTACCTTTTTGGAGCTCAGAGTTAACCTTTTGTATGCCCTTCACCCACATAGGTAATACTTTATCTGGAAGGATACAAGGTATGATGGAATATGTATCAACAATGTAGAATATTCTACTACAGTCCTTTTATGCCTAACATGTTCATCTGGCTGAAGCATGTCCTTTAGCTTAGATGACATTTAGATAATACATGTTCACCAATAACATCATCCTATGTCTGTCAACCATGTCATTTATGATCTCCTTCAACCTGTGTTAGTAAATACAATTCATAATATCAACGGGTTTTTCATCAACACTTGTGGGCCTGGCTATTGTCTGTCCGTTCTTCCCAGTCTCCCAATACTCAAATTTCTTTGTACGTGAAATTGTAATCGGCCTGCCAAATAATGTGAGACTTCAAACTAAGGGTCCTAGCTGTATTACCTTTCCCCTACTGGCCTCCCACCCCTTAATTTGGGTATCTCAGAAATATTTAGTGGAAAAAGAACTAGTCATACTTGATATAGTCTCTGAGGCATGTGAGAGCACACCCAGCACTCAGTTTGGTCTAAAACCTTACCCACCCAAGAATGATAATCATTCTCATGGATGCCCACTTGAGTCTGAATTATTACTGGAATGGCATTGCTGGATGCACTTCTCTTTAACTATGGGGTCAAAGTACTTATGGACACAATACTCCTCACACTGTCTCTGAGCTCCAAGATTAACACATTTTTACTCCTGAATTGAATAGAGTAATTGGCTGGACCGATTGTGCTAAAAACTTCTTCATCACCACCTCCTCAATAGCGCTAACTGAACCAGCCTTTGACATCTGTTCACAATTGAAAGAATTGACTGTCCTGAAAAGAATGAGCTGAGAGAAACACGGGACAGGGAAAAACTGCTGCTGCTGCAAAGTCCTTGGCTCAGGTGGTGGTAAGTGCAATCGGGGTCTCCCAAACAGATTCACAAGTGTAATTGGTACATTCTCCCGGTGTACCCATTCCAGTGGATGGAATGGGTTCCAGTGTCTCTCTGCTACTCCTAAGGACATGATGCTCCAAAACATACTGGTAGGTTAATTGGCTGCTATCAAAATTGACCCTAGTCTCCCTCTCTGTGTCTGTGTGTCTATATTAGGGAACTTAGACTGTATGTGCCAATGGGGCAGAGACTGATGTGAATGAGTTCTCTGTACAGCGCTGCGGAATTAGTGGCGCTATATTAATAAATGATGATGATGATTGTCAACACTTGGTACCTGTCTGTCAAACAACTAGAGCGTAGGAAATTACAGTTCCATGACATACTCTCCCAGTCCAACATCATAACAGTGTAACACCTCAGGAGACAGTGTTATGAACGTTCTTTGTTGCTGTCTCACTATTTGCTTTTCCTTTTTCAAGATCTAGAACAGTCTCCGTTACAAACTCATTGCAAGAAAAGTCAAAAACATTTCAAAAGATGACAGGTTATGAGGCAGTTTAGGAGTGATTTTGATAGTGGGGAAGACTAGTGGCCGAAGCTACCAGCCACTCCAATCAATTTTTCAACCCTCATTCTATTCAATTTGTTCTAGCTAGTTACGTTACTCTATTTTCTCTCACATCCTCGGGGGACACCGGGAACATTGGGGTATAGAGTAGGGACAGGTGAACTGGCACTTTAACTTTCAGTTAAACTAAGCCCTAGCTCCTCCCCCTCTATACCCCACCTCCTGCAAAGCCTTAGTCTAGTTTAAGTGCCCAACGAACGGGCTGTGTACTGAGCTGCGCTGCAGCTGAAGTTCTTTTTTTATTATTCTGAATGAAGCTTAAATTGTAAGCGGAGACTGGGGTCTCCGTGTGCTGACAGCCGGCGGGTCAGTGATCCGCGCAGCGGCTGTCAGCTTCCGCTGCGCGTCTCGGTCCGGTCTCAGGTGATCTTCAGATTCAGCTTCCTCTGTTTCGAATGACATGGGTTCTAATTCGCAAACTCAGGTTTTGGCTGTTTCTGCTCCGGTGGAGTCTGTAGTACCAGTCTGGGTACAGGGTCTTGCATCCTCGGTACAAGGTTTGGTCAAGGTTTCCTCTTTAGAGAGGATGATGAATTCTGTTGCACCGTCTTCCTCACGTAAGCGTAAGAGAGTGGTGGCATCTCTTCAGGAAAATTAGTCAGATTCTGACTGGTTCTCAGGAAGAGGGTGACCGTTGGATTTGGACATAGATGCTCATTCCGTGGTGGAGGAGGGTCATGCTGATTGTCAGAGTGTGGAGGAGTTAATTCAGGCTGTGCGTCAGGTACTTGATATTCCTGAGGAAGAGGTTCCTGACGCAGCTGAGGCCTCTCTTTTTGTAAGGTGCAAGAAGAAAGTTTTTTCCTTCCCAGCCTCTTCTCAATTGGAAGATTTGTTGGCAGAACCTTGGGCTTCCCCAGACAGGAAGTTTCAGGTATCTCGGCAACTGCAGTCGTGTTATCCTTTTCTCGCTAAATGGGAGACTCTTCCATAGGTGGATGCGCCTGTGGCAAGGTTAGCCAAGGTAACTATGATCCCGCTTCCTAACCAGGCTACTCTTAAGAATTGTACAGACCGGAAGGTTGAGACTGTCCTTAAGTCCATTTTTGATAGAAGGTGCATCTTTGAGGCCTGCGTTAGCATCAGTGTGGGTTAACAAGGCGGTAGAACGCTGGTCAGAGCAGCTGTCTGAAGGTTTGTTGGCAGAAAGGCCGTCCTCTGAACTGCTTCCATTAGTGGAGCAGATTCAGAGAGCAACAGATTATTTAGGAGAGGCTGCTATGGACGTGGGACTGATTGGGGCACGCATTTCTGCTTCTGCAGTTTCAGCTCGTCGTACTCTCTGGCTTAAGTCCTGGGAGGCAGATGTAGAGTCTAAAAAGGCACTTGAGTCCATCCCCTTTTCAGGAGGTGTTTTGTTTGGACTGCAGCTTGACTCCATTATCAGTCAAGCAACAGAGGGTAAGAATTCTTTCCTCCCTGTCAATCCTCCAAAGCAGAGGATCTCCAGATTTTGGGCCTTTCGTTCCACAGGAAGATTTCGGGGGCAATATTCCTCGGGCCAATCTTCCAGAGGTCAGTCATCTGCCCCTAGAGGTGGTTTGCAGCGAGGACGTCAGGTCTGGTCTGCTCGACGTCCTGCAGCAAAGCCGGCAGAAAACGGTCCGCATGACGGGCATTTTGCTCCTCCACTGTTGTCAGTGGTAGGAGCCCGTCTCCTTTTGTTCAGAGATCGGTGGTTTCAGTTGAGCACCGATGTCTGGATTCGGGGGGTGGTGAGCCAGGGTTACAAGATCGAGCTGATCGGTCTTCCTCCCAGACGTTTTTTTTCCACAGGGCTTCCGGCTTGTCCAAAGAAAAGACTGACGTTAAAAGAAGCGATTCACACTCTACTTTTGTCCAGAGTGATTGTTCCGGTTCCTCATGCTCAAAAAGGTTCGGGATTTTATTCCAATCTTTTTCTTGTGCCAAAACCAGACTGGTCTTTCAGACCAATTCTCAATCTGAAAGACTTGAACACCCAGTTCAGAGTGCCCAGCTTCAAAATGGAGTCATTACGCTCGGTCATTCTCTGCATGGAACAGGGAGAGTTTATGGTAGCTCTAGACATCAAGGATGCATATCTCCATGTGCATATTTCATCAGTGCCTTCTGAGGTCCGCAGTTCGATCAGAGCACTTCCAGTTTCAGGCTCTTCACCAAGATCATGGTGGTCATGGCTGCTCTGCTAAGGTCCAGGGGAATTACAATCATTCCTTACCTGGACGATCTTCTGCTGAAGGCAGATTCTTCAGAGAGGCTTCAGTCGCATATTCAGGTAGTAATCCAGACTCTGGAGTCTCACGGTTTAATTATCAACCACAAGAAATCCAAGTTGATCCCATCTCAGCGAATGGTGTTCCTGGGTCTTTTATTCGACACCCGACTGCGATGGGTGTTCTTTCCTCAGGACAAGATTATAGCCTTGCAGAAGATGGTGAAATACCTGTTGGTGGCAAGGAGACCATTGGTTCATTTTGCCATGAAACTTCTAGGCAAGATGGTATCGTCATTCGAGGTGATTCAGTTCGCTCAGTTTCATGCACGGCAGTTCCAGTTGGATCTTCTGTCACAATGGAACGAATCACAGCGGAATCTGGCAAATCAGGTTTTTCGCCTGTCTCCGCAGACGCTTCAGTCGCTGATCTGGTGATTAGACAGGCAGAATCTCACCAGGGGACGCTTGTTCTCAATTTGGAATTGGATTCTGATAACAGATGCCAGCCTTCGAGGTTGAGGGGCTGTATGTCTTCACACTCGGTTTCAGGGGCTTTGGACTCAGAAGGAATCCAAGCTTCCTATAAATGTTTTAGAACTGCGAGCAGTGTTTCATGCTCTGACGAGTGCGCTACACTTGCTGGAGGGAATGCCAGTGAAGATTCAGTCAGACAATGTCACAGCAGTGGCATATCTCAACCATCAGGGCGGAACCAAGAGTCCCCTAGCCATGCGGGAAACTCACAAGATTTTTCAGTAGGCCGAGGCTCATGTTTCAGCGCTCATGGCAATCTTTATTCCTGGAATAGAAAATTGGGAAGCAGACTTCCTAAACAGACAGACTCTGCACCCCGGAGAATGGTCCCTCCATTCGGAGGTGTTTCATCTGTTAGTGGAGAGATGGGGTCAGCCGGATGTCGACATGGTGGCATCACGGTTGAATCACAAAGTTCCCCACTACTGTTCACACACAAGAGATCTCAGGGCAGTCGCAGTAGATGCGATGTCCGTTCCTTGGAGGTACCTTTTTTCCTCTGATAGCCATGCTTCCACGAGTACTGAAAAAGGTGGAGAGAGGGTGTTCCAGTGTTTCTAGTAGCGCCGGATTGGCCACGCAGGGCCTGGTACACCGGCGTGCTCCTCATGGCAGGAGGTCGGTCGTGGCGGTTGCCCGATACGCCCAGACCTGTTGACTCATGGTCCCTTTCGTCATCTAGGTTTGCAACGCCTGGCTTTAACGGCATGGCTGTTGAGGCCAGGATCCTAAGAGCTAAGTGGTTTTCGGATCGGGTGGTGCAGACCATGCTCCGTGCTCAAAAACCTGCTTCGGCGAAAATATACCATCGTGTCTGAAAGACATATATTGGTTGGTGTGAAAAGAAGGGATATCCTACCTCTTCTTTTCGTTTAGCGAGGTTAATTAGATTCTTGCAGGATGGCTTGGATGCAGGTTTGTGTCTTGGCTCTCTTAAGGGTCAGGTGTCCGCTCTTTCGGTTTTCTTTCAGAGAAAACTTGCTGTCATTCCTGATGTGCAAATTTTCATTCAAGGTGTTCTCCATGTACAACCTCCTTTATGTTCCTCCGGTTTCGCCATGGGATTTGAATTTGGTGTTGAGGGCTTTACAGCGTCCACCATTTGAACCCTTTATTACGGTGGATTTCAAATTTCTAACTTTGAAAACGTTTTTTCTTTTGGCCATTTCTACGGCACGCAGAGTTTCAGAGCTTGCAGCCTTGTCTTGCAAGCCTCTTCTGCTGGTTTTTCATGAGGATAGGGCAGTTCTTCAAACCAAGCCCTCCTTCCTCCTTAAAGTTGTATCTAGATTTCATTTGAATCAGGACATTGTCATTCCGGCTCTAACTGATTCCTCGTCTTCCGATAACGATGAATCTATTCGTTATCTTGATGTTGTTCGGGCCTAGCGAGTTTATGTTAAAAGATCACAGAAACTTCGCAAAACTGAAGATCTTTTGATTCTTTATGATGCTCACAAAAGAGGCTGGCCAGCTTCTAAAGTGACCATTGCTAGGTGGATTACGACTGTTATCCGTCAGGCTTACTGTGGGGCTGGGGAGCTTGTCCCAGATAATCTCTGGGCGCATTCTACAAGATCTGTTAGTGCTTCCTGGGTGGCCCGTCATGGTGCCTCCAGTGAACAGTTGTGTAAGGTGGCCACGTGGTCATCTGTACACACGTTCACAAAGTTTTACAGATTTAATGTGTTTGCATCTAGGGATGCAAGTTTTGGGAGAAAGGTGCTTTGTGCCGTTTCTTCTGAGCCTCCCCACCCGTGAGACAGCTTTGGGCTGTCCCCAATGTTCCCAGTGTCCCCCAAGGATGTGAGAGAAAATGGGATTTTTATACTTGCGTAAAATCCGTTTCTCTTAATCCATTGTGGGACACTGGGTGCCCACCCATAATGCTCTGGTTTCTCCTTCTGTTTGACATGTTGTCTGATTGTTAAGAGAATGATGTGTTAAGTTTATTCACTTTTCTTTGTTTTCTCTCTATCTCCGCTTTCTGTGGGCTTGGTTTAACATAGACTGAGGCATTGCAAGAGGTGGGGTATAGAGGGGGAGGAGCTAGGGCTTAGTTTAACTGAAAGTTGAAGTGCCAGTTCTCCTGTGCCTACTCTATACCCCAATGTTCCCGGTGTCCCCCAATGGATTAAGAGAAACAGATTTTACGTAAGTATAAAAATCCCATTTTCCCACTGGTTTGTGACTGATAAAAAGTATGTAACTTACTATTACTGATCATACATTATAAAGTTATTACCAATAAAATGAATACTCCTATCACTTTCTATAACTCTAGGGATACCACATCTACTAACAAAAAAAAAACCTGAGTATGACACAGCAATACATTAGAAACATTTCAATAAACTTACCCAGATATATTTCATCGGTACACCAGTATATACTTGAGGATCCTGCAAGCTGGTAGTTGGATGTATGAGGGGTATGGGATGACTCTATTGGTATTGTCTTCCTGACATTTTCCCTCAATCAAGTAAGACAGGACATTGCCTTCCTACCAGCTTGAGTAGAAACGTCTGATGCACACCAATATGCTCTTACCAGCTTCAACATACCTTCTTTACCCATGTGCTGCTTCAGCTAGGCCTGGAAGATACTCTCTGGAAGCCACAGGCCTACCTTGTCCATCTCTCCAAGGTCCAGCAGGCTCCTGACCACATCCCTTCACCTTCCAGACTGTTTATTCCGCAGGTAACACAATCTCATATATTAACTAATTTGTGTGTGTACAATTTAAAACAATATAAAGAAAAACAAAAGAAAACATTGATTTGCCAGTTGTCACTTAAAACCCTGCTGCCTATTTGACAGCCATGCCTGCCCCGTTGTGAAAGTCATGTACAGTCATGTGTGTATGTTTTAACTTAAATAACAGCTACTTCAGTTGGTAACTGTTTCACTCTCACAAGTCCTACATGTAATGTGAGTGTTCTACTTATGTACTGCCATTGTCATAAAAGTTCTTCAGTCGCCTCCTATACTAGAAAAACACTGAAGACCAATGTATATCAACTGATTTACCCTCTGCCAGCTCACATGCGATTTTCAATCCCACACGTTCAACTACTTGGCTAACTGAGAAGGGAAAAGGGGTCCATTTCTATAACACTTTCGTCAATTGTAATAATATCCAGTACATGTCTGTCTGACTATAAAAATGTAACATTTTCTAAAGGGTTTCACTTATGTCGAGTCTTGTGGCAAAAATGTTACTGAAATGTTCCACACAGAGATGCATATCTGTATGTCTACCTAATTCACCTTCAGTGAGTCTCCTGTCTCCTTCCACCCTTTGTGCATCTAGAAGCACACTTTGTACTCTCTGCTCAGGGGACAAAAGGCAAATACCACATGCAATCTATAAAACATGAATCACATTTCCACTACAAAATTCCTGCTTAAAATCATCAGTTTCTATAAGCATAAAAACAAACATAGTAACATAGTTGATGAGGTTGAAAAAAGACACCAGTCCATCAAGTTCAACCTATTTTGGATCTCCTGCGATCCTGCACTTATATTTAAAATTAATCCAGAGTAAGCAACCGCCAATCTGTTTCAATTGTGAAAATCCCCCCAGACTCAATATTGTAGTCCTATTTTTACCCTATATCCACTACTATCCTTCATTTTAATTAACGGTCATATCCCTGGATACACCTTTCCGCTAAAAATTTGTCTAAACCTTTCTTAAACCTATCTATTGAATCTGCCATCACAACCTGCCCTGGCAATGAATTCCATATCTTGACTGCCCTTACTGTAAAGAACCCCTTCCTTTGCTGGTTGTGAAATTTCCTCTCCTCTAACTTGACCACGTGTCCTGTGTATGGTCCTTGGGGTAAAAAGTTCCCATGAAAGCTCTCCGTATTGACCCCTAATGTATTTGTACATAGTAGTCATATCTCCCCTTAGACGCCTCTTTTCTAAAGTAAACATGCCTAAACTGGTTAACCTTTCCTCATAACTTAATGACTCCATACCCTTTATCAATTTTGTCGCCCTTCTCTGAACCCTTTCTAGTTCCAATTATCTTTTTTATAGAGTGGTGCCCAGAACTGTACTGCATATTCAAGATGAGGTCTTACCAACGATTTATACAGTGGCAAAATTACACTGTCTTCCCTTGCATCTATGCCCCTTTTTATGCATGTCAATATTTTATTTGCCCTTGCAGCTGCTGCTTGACATTGAGCACTATTGCTAAGTCTACTGTCTACGTGCACTCCCAAATCCTTTTCCATTATAGATTCTCCTAAATAAATTCCATTTAATTTATAGATTGCGTTCTTGTTTTTGATCCCTGAATGCAAAACCTTACATTTATCTGTTAAACCTCATATTCCATTTGGCCGCCCAATCCTCCACTTTATTTAAGTCCCTGTGTAGAGAAGCTACATCTTGCTCTGATTTTATTACCTTACAGCGTTTAGTGTCATCTGCAAAAATAGAAACTTTACTTTCTAAACCATCACCAAGGTCATTAATAAATACATTAAAACGGAGTGGCCCCAGCACGGAACCTTGAGGTACTTCACTTAAGACTTTTGACCAATTAGAAAATGTTCCATTTATCACAACTCTCTGTTCCCTACTCTCTAACCAGTTTTCGATCCAAGTACAAATTTTGATTCCTAGACCCAGTTCCCTTATTTTGTAAACCAACCTCTTGTGTGGCACTGTATCAAAGGCCTTTGCAAAATCTCAGTAGACCACATCTACTGTCCTGCCCTGGTCTAAGTTCCCACTAACTTCCTCGTAGAAACGAATTAGATTAGTTTGACATGACCTATCCCTCACAAATCCATGTTGATTCCCACTAATAATTTTATTTCGTACCAAGTAATCCTGAATACTGTCCCTTAAAATACCTTCCAGTAGTTTCCCCACTATTGATGTCAGGCTTACAGGTCTATAATTCTCTAGTTGTGATCTCGTCCCCTTTTTAAACAACGGCACCACATCTGCTATTTGCCAATCCCTTGGTACTGAGCCTGATGAGATTGAATCTCTGAAAATTAAGAATAGCGGTCTAGCTATTTCCGAGTTTAACTCCATAAGGACCCTTGGGTGTGTGCCATCTGGACCTGGAGCTTTATTTATCTTAATAGTCTTCAGTCACCTTTGGACTTCTTCCTCTGACAACCAAGTATTAATTAATGGCATGGTTTCATTTCCATTTTTATGTATTACTCCTGCCATTTGTTCCTCTCTGGTAAATACTGAAGAAAAGAAAGTGTTTAATACCTCTGCTTTTTCCTTCGTATCATTTATCAATTCACCCATCTCACTTCTATATTATCTTTTTTTAATCCTTTTGCCATTTATATACTTAAAAAACTTTTTGAGGTTTGTCTTACTTTCTTTTGCAACGTGCCTTTCATTTTCTAATTTAGCCAATCTAATTTCCTTTTTGCATGTTTTATTACATTCCTTGTACCTACGGAAGGACTCCTCTGACCCTTCAGACTTTGAATGCACGCTTCTTCCTTTGCATTTCTTCCCTTACCTTTTTATTTAGCCACATTGGTTTAGACTTAATTCTTTTACATTTATTTCCCATAGGAATGAACTTATACGTGTATGTTTCCAACAACATTTTAAAGACAGCCCACTTTTCTTCCGTATTTTTTCCTGCAAAGGCTTTGTCCCAGTCTATGCTCTTTATAGACTCCTTTAGCATATTAAAATTTGCCTTTCTAAAGTTTAAAGTCCTAGTTGATCCCTTATACCGTTGCTTCTGGAAACTAATTTCAAATGAGACCATATTATGATCACTGTTTCCCAAGTGCTCCTTTACTTGAATATTTGATATTACGTCTACATTGTTTGTTATTACTATGTCCAGTATAGTCCGGTTCCTAGTTGGTTCCTTTACTAATTGGGACATGTAATGGTCTTTTAGCGTACTCAGACACCTATTTCCCCTAGCTGTACCGCAGGTCTCAGTACTCCAATCAATGTCCGGATAATTAAAATCCCCCATAATTAAGATTTGACCTTGTTGTGTAGCCCTTTCAATTTGCTGTAGAAGTTGGGCTTCCTCAATCGTACTAATATCTGGCAGTTTATACCATATCCCTATCAGCAACTTCTCTGAACTTTTTGCTCCGCTGGATATTTCCACCCACAATGCCTCTATATTATCACCAATATTCTCGTATATAACTTCCTGAATACTTGGGTTTAATTCTGGCTTAATATAAACACATACTCCTCCTCCCCTTTTATTTACCCTATCCCTCCTGAAGAGAGAATAGCCTTCAAAGTTGACTGCCCAGTCATGTGTATCATCCCACCAGGTCTCCGTAATACCTATAATATCATACTGCTCATTCATTGCTACTACTTCTAACTCCCCCATTTTACCTGTCAGGCTTCTTGCATTTGCAAGCATACACTTAAGTCTATTGCCTCTCTTAGGTATTTTTTTTTGCTTTAAAAAGGGCCTCTCCTTATCGGCTATGCTTCCCTTTCCCCCCTCTCTACCCCCTTGACTCTTGTTAAATTCCTCCTTACTACTCTCAATGTCTATCCCATAAATACTTTCTTGCCCCTCCCCCCCGGAGCCTAGTTTAAAATCTCCTCCAACCTTCTAACCATCCTCTCCCCTAGCACTGCAGCCCCCTCTTCATTCAGGTGCAATCCATCACGACAATAAAGATGGCAACTGACCGAGAAATCAGCCCAGTGCTCTAAGAGTCCAAAACCCTCCTTCCTACACCAATCTTTTAGCCACGCATTAACCTCCCTAATCTCCCGCTGCCTCCCTGGACTAGCGCGTGGCACAGGTAGTATTTCCGAAAATACTTCCTTGGATGTCCTTGCCTTATGTTTGCGACCTATGTCCCTGAAATCATTCTTTAGGACACCCCTTCTTCCTTTAACTCGGTCATTGGTGCCAACATGCACCAAAACCGCTGGGTCATTCCCTCCCAACAATCTGTCCACCCGATCCGCAATATGCCGAGCCCGAGCATCCGGGAGACAACACACTGTTCGGCATGCACGGTCCTGGTAACAGATTGCCCTATCTACCTTCCTAATAATTGAATCCCCTACCACCAAAATCTGCCTGGGTCCCTGAGTAACTTTGGTCCCCTCTATGCTGGAGAGACCATTCCCCTGGTTGCTAGAGGAAGCAGTCTCATCTAACTCTACCAATTCTGAACTGCCTTCCACAGTATCTTCATCCAATCTGGCAAATCTGCTGGGATTGCTTAGCTCAGAACTGGCCTGCCTCTTCCTCCCTCTGCTACCCCTAGTAACTGTTACCCAGCTGCCTACCTGTGCATTCTCCTCTGTCTCTGCTCCACCCTGCTCAGCTAACGTATCAACGGTGAGCTGTAAACTCTGCTCCAGGTTGGCAACGTCTCTCAATGTTGCCATGGTCTGCTTTAGATCAGTTACCTGGGCTTCCAAAGAGACCAATTGCTCACTTTCTCATAGAGATATAAACCTTGGCACACTTGCTCCAAGTGTGCATACATATGACAAGATATGCATTGAGTGAGATCATCAAGCCTGCTACCACTCATCTTATTATGGCTAACCTAACTTCTTATAGCCTACAGTGAACTTGAGAGTACTAACCTTTGCTAGCCACTTACCAGATTAAACCCCTTCCTGGATTCAACTCCTTACTGGACCTAACTCCACACTTTAAACAAAACAGCACTTGAAATCAAAAAAGCAGTGAAATCACAAGCTCTTAGCTACTTCCGTGACTGTCAATGTAGTGTGTGTATCCCTAATTCTGTCTGTTGTCCAAAAATGTCATAGCCCCATGGCTGACACAATGTCTACGTATTTTGTATCTCTTTATAAGAAAAGAATGAGATACTGACAGAGATGCAAAGAATGAGAAATAGGACAGTAACGAATAATAATGACGAAAGGATTTCCAGAAAATGAGAAAATGAGATTTTATAGCAAGTTGACAGCCGGATTGGATACTATGGGGATTTGGCTCTCAACTATGCCACTAATCCCCTTGACACTTAACTAATCCGTGACTCCTCCCCCATTCTTATTAAATTTAACAGGGAGTTACATCACCCATCCAATCCAGTGTTATCCATCAGCTCATAAGGAGCCCAGTAAATCTCATAATAACTATACAAACTTTTGATGGAGTTGTGACTATAATAGAGAAGTGCAAAATTAACCCTTTGTGGCGCATACTCTGTATCTCCCATGTGTGTTCCTGGAATACATAAAACAACATTAGAAGCAGAGTATATACACACTTCATTTTAAAATAATACGTCTCAACCAAATACGTTATCGGCCACTGCAGTTAGAAGAACAAGTGTTACAATGATCTGTTGTTAACTTGTCTTTTAAGCGAAAATTTTGTATTTCTCCTGCAATCCCCATAATTACTAAATATATATATTTCTTCGGCTGTCCTTACCTACAACAGAGAAGAACACAACAAAGTTAATATCAAATAACAAAGAAAAACAAACATTTTCATTTCTGTACATTCAATCCTTATCATCAATCAGCGACAGGAAAATAAACACAAGAACACAGAAAACAAACAAAAGCAAAAAGAACAAAACAAAACAAACATAAAAAAAAACTCCGTCTGCTTTCATTCCTTGGTGACCATTGTTTTTATGCAGGAAAATTCCCTAGCAATAGTTATCTAAAATCCTTCTATTGTTCTAAGGCTATATAGCCTCTTTGCAGTCAGGGTCAATTGACCATCTGTCTTGACACAATGGATATCTCTCACCTACTGGATAGCACATACATTTGCCTTCTAGGGTTTCTGAAGCTTAGCCATTGCATGGACACCAAAAATGTATTTTATACACTATTTTTTCCTGGCTGCACCTTATAAATGGAATAAAAACAAAAGTTTCTTAAGAATTTTTGAAAAAAAATGTTTGGTTTTTTTCCTATTTCAGGGTTTTGTTTTGTTTTTTTCTAAATTCAGTCACACCATACACAAACACAAAAGAACATATACATTTAAGTTATACCCCATTCATACTAAACCCAATAGTACCTAAATCCCAGGTTTTTGCCGGGGCGAGCTCAAACGACCCGGGTCTTGGTGCAGTATGAATGGTACAAGTCTAAAAACCCGGGTCTTCAAGCCGGTATTTATCGAGGGGTAATTCCCGGGTCGGACCCGGGTTGCCTGCACTATGAATGGTGCAACCCGGGTTTTTCAACCCGGGTTGCACAGAAAACAAGCTGATTGGCTGTCTGCCTGTCTCTGGAGGATGATGTCTTTTGCATCATCTTTATGCGTCAAAAAACCAGTCACCTTTCAATGACATCACCATTTTTCAACCAATGAAAACTGCTCTGGTGTTGACTCCCACAAATTGCCAGGGCACAGACTTGTGCAGTATGAATGGGGTCAACCCGGGAAATTCCTGGGTCCGAGGAGCAGTATGAATGGTGTTTCTGAGCTGGGACGCTCCGAGCCCCGGCAAAAACCCGGCTTGAAAAACCCGGGATATTGCCGGGGCGGCAGTATGAAAGCGGTATTACTCATCTTCTTCAGAAACATGACCTTTAAAATTGCTTAACATTGGATATACATTGCATGTTTAATGTTTTTGATTTTTGGTATCGGCTGTACTTTTCCCCCAACACCCGTGATTGTCAGCGTACCTAGCACGGTCCCTGACACAGAAACTGGGAGAACAAAAGTATCAACTTCGCAATACCCTGCCTTTCCAGCACACCTGCTGAGTATTTTATAACTGGTAGCACTAAGTATTTACTAATGCCAGCCTTGCCAGCGTATTTTCTCCCACAACTTTCCAAGTCACAATCACTGTTGCACGCTCAACCATGTGGTCCAATCGCACCGCTTAGAGATACTAACTATCAATAAACTCAGATTACTATTGGGAGTGCAACGAAAACCATTTTTTTTCGTTTCCAGTATACCTGCCGTGTATACCAATCCTCGGCTGTCCTACCTGTCTCGTCAAACAGCAACCGACATTCCCTGTCTGTTTCAACAGTAAATCAACTTTCACTTCACAATTACAAAATTCACATACATATACACCTTTTGTTTTTTGCGCAGAAAAATGCTTTCCCAAATAATTGTAATAACTTTTCAGAGGCTGTAACAATTCATTTCACTATAAAATACAATAGGACTATATCAAAATAGCTAATTAAACACGTTGCAACAATATAGGAAATGCATATGCTATGCAAAATAAATCACATTAAATTGCACAATGACAACAAAAAGAAACATTTTTTTCTTTCTTGACCCTAGGTTTTAATCGGCACTCCATGGATTACACAAAACGCACATTCGGTTTCACAACACAGAATGATAAACAGGCCTTGAACACATTGCGTTCTTACCCATATTTGATGCGTCCTCCACCCTTTGATGAGGAATCGAAATCCGTAGGCTTTGCAAAATCTTCTGGTAGTAGGATCTCACTGCTCAGAACCCCAAATTATTAAAGTTATTTTATCGTTTACCAATAATCATTGTCCACTCCGATTTGTGTGGTTCCAACGTACAATTAGATTTTATAGCAGAATATAGTAGGATACAAAGAATAACAGTTCAGTAAAATAAGTACAGTCGATTACATATGTTGGCGCTCTGGATCCAACATAGTCATTCAATCCAGATGTCTGTGGTCAAGAAGACTGAACGATGGTCCCAGAGCTCAGTTTATATACAGTTGGTGTTACATTAAAAACAATAGAGATGGCTTGGCATCTTTCCATTGGTTCAGGCTCTTCAGGACAGTCTGGTATAATGCAGGACATAGGTCAGTTCAAACGATGCCCTCCAAGGGTGGGGGTCAGCTCTCCAGCAGCTGCATCGTATCTTCCCACCGAAAAGCTGGTTCAAACTGGTCTATTTACATTACACACACAATACCATTCTAATCATTAATCCCCTATCATCCATAACTTGCATACGCAAGCTGCAATCTCTTAACCGATAGGAACGGTTCTCTGATGATAAATAGGGGATTAGAATGATTCCAAACATGATATGTTTCCTGTATCCTGAACCTTAGATCTCAATAAAGTGTTTTCAAAATTATTATATTTAACTATGAATCCTACTAAATTTGACTAGAAACGACTGTGTGTTGGACCTATTTTAAGGTGAACTATTTACAAGAGAATGTGTGAGTGTAAGTGTATATGTGTGTTATTAATCCGTGCGATTGCGTCATAACACGTGGTGTACTAATCGCAACCGCACGGTAAAACGACATTAATCAATTTGATTTACTTCATCCAATTATTTGACTTCGACAAAGGTAACCTTTCAAATGCCAACAATGAGGGTATCAATAGCGCAATCACCTTCATTGGTGCTGTCTATTATGTCCATCCACTTGATCAGGGTATTCGTATGCAATATTGCTGTCTAAATATACGAAAGGAACAACATTTATTGATTAGAACAAAGCCAGTGAATAAATCGTGCCTATAGCAGCAGATGTTTTAATATATAAACCTTATGCATGTAAACTCCCTTTATAACCAGTGATCCTGAAAATGTTGGGGCATTGCGTGTATTAATTCACATCTCCTAGGTTGAGAAACTGTACCATAGGATGAATGCCTTATTCAATAGATAGTCAATAAGAATGGCTACGCAGTTTAACGTGCACACTCAAACTCTGGTGTCCCAGATGTACCTTACTTTATCAGCGGTCGTTGGGTCTTGTCCTCACAAAAGCCACTTAAACCAAATTTGCAGTCCATCCATTACAATGTAATGTGTACTCTTATACACTGCTGCCAGTCCAACAGTTTGCGACTTTGTCAAATTATTTACTTTTAACTATGTGGGTATTATGTTAAAAATATATATAAATTATGGGGTAGGACATTAAGCAACACAGTTATTGAACAGCCTAAAATAAACCTCAAAATACAGAAGTACCAACCGTAGTGTGTGTGTGTGTGTGTGTATATATATATATATATATATATATATATATATATATATATATATATATGTGTGTGTGTGTGTATACACACACACACAAACGGCAGTGCGGCTACTAGAAACCCGATAAGACTTACCCTGACATGGATTTGCTGAACTTCTCATCCACGAAAGAATGCTAAATCAGACTGTTTAAAAAGCAGCCTGTACAATGTGTTTTACTACTGCTTCTACATTGTACAGATGGCGCATCCTTGCATTACCCCTTTAACACCAGAAATTCTACAGTTGCCCTTGAAAGTGACATAATTTAGGTGTCCCGGCAAGTTCATTCATTGCAATTGTCTAACTTCTGCTTTTTAAAAAGTTGGATTTAGCACTCTTTCAGGGATGAGAGGTTCTGCAAATCCATGTCGGAGTCAGTCGCTCTAATGACTACCACGGTAATGTAGAAACTTATGGTTTGTTCTGTGCACTATTCATACCAATATATGTTTTCTCTCTACCCCCACCCCCCCATATAGATCCACTGGCTGCTCTCAGGAAGGTAGTGATTCCCTGTATGGCTTATTCACCACAAGGGGGAATCATGTTAGTTTAAGCCTCTTGCGCTGGATGGTGTGTGCAGTGTAGAGTTTCTACAGTTGCACACACTTCAGAGAGGTTGTACCCAGGGCACCAATGTGCTGCTTGATAGGGTTTGTGCTGTCGCCAGTCCTATAATAATTTTGAATGAGGATCAGTAGGTTCTAGTGTTTAAAGTGCATTCCAATTCCCCTATGATTACTTAATTGGTCCTAAGTTGCCATACGTCATTAATTAGTGAACATTTATAGGTGATTATTCTTCCCAGTGTTAATTACTGGGTTAAACTCCTGCAATTGTCAGAGACGTGAAATATAGGCAATTGTAAGTCCATGTTCTTGTTTACAATCTTACCATAAACCATTGCAGATTTTGAAATGTTTTGCCTATAACAATTATACTGTGGAATGGTGGAACACATTACTGTCGACTGCAGTTTGCCTATGCATCTGTACGCTAACTTTGTTATAATGGGAAAACTCAATGTATTGAATATTATGGGTAACATTATTGTGATCTCATAATTTATATACTTATAAACATAATTTTTAAATCCTGTTAATGCATTTGGAGATAACCAATGCACAAAGCGTAGATATTAAATACCTCTCAGTTAAAGTTCATGAACTTCCATTTTGTATATATGGTATTCGAAAGGTTGTGGTTACCTATGCTATAATGGTGTGGATAGTGGCCATCTAAGCTGTACACTGAGAGTGATTATCTGCTTGTAGATCTGTTTTAATCTGAAGTATCCATTGCTAACAAATGCATGAAATCAGGCATACAGCTGTGCAATCTCCATAGTCAAACAGCAATAGAATAGCTCAGTGACTTTAAATGTTGGCACTGCCATATGTCACATGCCACCTTTTCAACAAGTCAGTTGTCTACCCTGCTAGAGTTGTCCTGGTCAACTGTAAGTCCTGGTATTGTGAAGTTGAAAGAGCTTGGAGCAATAACAGCTATGCAGTGAAACTGTGGGCCACACAATTTCACCAAATAGCAGCACCGAAAGCTTAAGTGCTGCACACATACAAATTGTCCTCGGTTACAACACTCGCTACAGATTTCCAAACTGCCTCTGGAAGCAATATTGACAATAGAACTTTGTAGGGAGCTTTATGAATTGGGTTTCAATGGCCCAGTAAACGTGTGTAAGCCTCAGATCACCATGCGCAATGCCAAACATCGAATGGAGTGATGTAAAGTACACATTGGACTCTAGAGCATTAGAAACATGTTCTCTGTAGTAACAAATCATGCTTCACCAACTGCCAGTCTGACAAATCTGGGTGTGGTGGATGCCAGGAGAACGCTTCCTACTCAAATGCATTGTACCATCTGTAAAGTTTGGGGCTGTTTTTCTTGGTTTGGTTGGAGCCCCTTGGTTCCAGTGTAGGGAAATCTAAATGCTACAGCATACAATAAAAGAGTATTGTGTATTTCCAGCTTTGTGCCAAGAAATTGGGGAAGACTCTTTCCTCTTACAGTAGAACAATGCCCTTGTGCACAAATCAAAGTCCATTAAATAGGGTTTCCAGAGTTTAGTGTGTAAGAAATTGACTGGTCTGCAGAGACCCTGACCTCATTCCCATTGAACACCTTTGGGAAAAACTGGAACACCATCGCAAGCCAGGTCTTATCGTCCACCCTCAGTAATGCGCTTGTGGCTGAATTGATGTAGCCATGTTCAATAAGCACATATAGATCTGGGGGTAAATGTATGAAGCTCCGGGTTCTTCAACACCCGCGAGTTCGGCGTCTTCGGCGTTTAAATTTAAAGCGGCGCTGCCTTGCAAAGTGAAGTTTCCCTTTACAAGGCGCACCGCTTTAAATTTGAACGCCGAAGACGCCGAACTCGCGGGTGTTGAAGAACCCGGAGATTCATACATTTACCCCCTGATGTTTGTTTTTTTACCGTTCAGCCACAACATTAAAAACCACTGACAAGCAAATTAATAACATTGTTTATCTAATTACAATTGCACCTATCAAGGGATGGGTCATATTAGGCAGCAAGTGAACTGTCAATTCTTAAAGTTAATGTGTTGGAAGTAGGAAAAATGGGCAAGCGTGTGGATCTGAGCGACTTTGTCAAGGGCCAAATTGAAATGGCTAGATGACTGAATCAAAGCATCTTCTAAACATCAGGTCTTGCAGGGTGTTCCCTGTCTGCAGTGGTTAGTACATATCAATAGTGGACAGACAACTGGGTCATGGGGGGCCCAAAGCTCATTCATGCATGAGGGGAGTGAAGGCTAGCTTGTCTGGTCCAATCCCACAGAAGAGCTACTGGAGTGCAAATTGCTGGAAAAGGTAATGCTAGATATGATAGAAAGGTGTCAGAACACACAGTGCCTCATAGCTTGCTTTGTAGTCCCAGATCAGTCATGGTGCTCATGCTGACCCCAGTCAACCGTGAAAAACACCTATGGTGAGCACCAGAACTGGACCTTGGAGCAATGGAAGAAGATGGTCTGGCCTGATGAATCATGTTTTCTTTTATATTATGTGGACGGCCGGGTGCATTTGCATTATTTACCTAAGGAAGAGATGGCACCAGGCTGCACTATGGGAAGAAGACAAGTCAACAGAGCCAGTGTGATTCTATGGGCAATGTTCTGTTGGGAATCCTTGGGTCCTGGCATTCATGTGGATGTTACTTTGACACCTACCAGCTACCCAAACATTGTTTCAGACTAAGTAAACTCATGGCAACGATATTCCGATGGCACTGGTCTCGTTAAGCAGGATAATTCACTCTGCCACACTGCAAAAATTGTCATGTTCCTCAAGCCATTCCCGAACAAAGAGTTTAAGGTGTTGACTTGACCTTCAAATTCCCCAGATCTCAATCCGATTGAGCATCTGTGACATGTGCTGCAAAAACAAGTCAGAGCCATGGAGACCCCACCTCGCGACTTACAAGACTTAAAGTAACTTCCACTAATGTCTTGGTGCCAGATATCACAGGGCGACTTCAGAGGTCTTGTGGAGTCCATGCCTCAATGGGTCACAGCTATTTTGAAGGCATGAAGGGGAGAAAGAAAATATTAGTCAGATGGCGTTAATGATTGGCGTATGTGTGTGTCTGTATGTTCCTATACTTGTTGGGACATTAATCTGTTTATACTCCAACACTTTGGAGACCTTGGTCGTAGTGGGGATTAAAAAAAACACTACTCAAGGCGGAGGACCTTACTAATATAATCTGCATAAAAATCTGCATGTCTCCTCGAATCAATTTTTTTTTTTTTTGTCCGAACAGGAGTGTGTGGTCTTCTAACTTGATGGGAGAATGCGTGCATGCCACCACTAGGTCAATAGAGCATACATATGTATGTGCCACTATTAGCAGAATGAGGAGGAGATTACAGCTTTCCTGCCCATTTATATCAAACAAGGTTAAAACACTGTCGCAGAAGTCTGCTGCTGACAGTAAAGTGGGGACAATGGAACTTGACACAGCCCATTGGTGGCTCCGACTATAGCCCAGAGAGCCGTGAGATGAGATAACATTTTAGAGAAGAGTGGTTCAGACACCAGTGACATTTGCCGGATGTGGAACAAAGCGGAGGTACCCAGAGACTTGTTCTATGCACGGCCATTCTTGACCTGATGACAGCAAATTTTTAAACGCAGAAGATCTGAAAGGCAGCGCAGTGTCTGTCCAAAGGCTATCTAAAAAACAGTGATAGCTCCAAAACTGTGAGAAGACCCACTCGAAAATAGCCTGGTGTATGGAGCATGTAATGAAACTAAAGTGGCCTGGGCCATGAAATTCCCCAATCACTCGAAAGAAAGGTTCATGCAATTGGCACATCTTTGGGATATAGGCAATTTTATAAACAATGCTGTGGCAATATGGACATGACACAGCATTCTGATACCATGCAAATTTCCAGACAATATGCGCAGGGGAATAAAAACAGTAGTCATGGCTTATCTAGCCAGGACTGAGCTTCAAAATAACACAAACACTATAACTGACTGGTCGGGTGACATACACTATCAGACGGAACGGATAGCCAATGTATTTCGAGCTTTCTATTGTGATTTGTACACTTCCAAGGTGGATTACTTTGCAGCTCAATTCTACTATTATCTGGCCAAGGTGAGGCTCCCTACAGTATCTATGGAGGGCTTGGAGTGTCTAGAAGCTCCTATTATGGTGGAGGAGCATGAGGCGGTAATAACATCCTTTTCTTGCAGTAAAGCACAGTGTGTAGATGGCCTGACTATGGAGCTGTACGAAAAATGTGTTAGTTTCTTTATTCCTACACAATCTCCCTTCTCACAACTGATGTAAAAAGTCTGTGATATGTGCCTGAACATAGTTATCTCCCAGCTAATTCACCCAGACCAGATGGGCTTTATGCCTGAAAAATCTACAGCTATCAACCTCAGGCTTTTGTTTACAGACTTGCAGATGCCGGAGGGGCCATGGAGATGGGGAAGTCCTGGAATGCCGCTAAGGCATTTGATTCTGTGGAATGGGAATATTTGTGGGTGGTTATGTATATATTTGGAGTTGGCCCTAATTTTCAATCCTGGGTTCGGTTGCTTTATTCGGCACCGACTGCCAGAATTAGTGTGAATAGCCATGTTACCTCCTCCTTTGACTTTGGCAGGGGCACACGACAGGGTTGTCCCCTCTTCCCGGCCTTGTTTGGCATAGCTATTGAGCCACTGGCTTGTTTAGTACAAACCCAACCTGCCATCTGTGGCCTCAGGGTCGGGGATAGGGTTGACAAAATTGAATTGTATGCAGATGACATGCTCCTGTTCCTTAGCGATTCAGACATGTTCCTGGCTGCACTGTTGTGTCTGGTGGATGAGTTTGGTGGTTCCTCTGGCCTGAGGATAAATTGGTCCAAGTCCAGCATATTTTCTATCTCTGGGGGCTTCCGGTGTGTCCTGCTGCCTCCCATGCACTACAATGGACATTAAAATTTAAATATCTAGGAATATGGGTCACGTACTTGGTTGCTAGCTACAAACCACTGAATATAGACCCTGTGATCAATTAACTTCAGACCAAGATTTCTACTTGGACAAAATTGCCCTTGTCTGTGTTGGGTAGAGTTAATCTAATAAAAATCTTACTTCAGCCAAAATTCCTATACCCACTGAACCACTCTCCAGTATATCTCCTGAGATGGCTTTTCTCCAAGATTAACAAATTCCTGTCCTCTCTGGTCTCAGGGGGAAAGTGGGTGAGAATCAGGTTAGCCACTCTGTGTCATTCCCAGGCCTCTGGGGGACTTGCTCTTCCAGACCTTTGGGCTTACTATTTCGCTGCACAAATGGCGCATTTGAGGGGATGGTTGGGGGATTCCCCACCGTTTGCCCTTGTTAGTTATCTAGCCAGATGAACAGGTTTTGAACAACCACCTGTCCAGGCCCTGTTGGGTACCCAAGTTTCGGGACTCGTTCCACCTTTATTTAGGCAGGCCTTATTGATATGAAATATGCTGCAGGGCGTAATGGATACTGGTAGGATGGACCCTAACACCCCGCTCTGTGCTAATTCCGTCCTTCCTGAGTTGTATAAATGCGGCAATTCCCCTGATGGCATACCGCAGGGATCAAATCTTTGAGTTAACTCTATTCCCATGGCATTCTTAAATCTTTTGCGCAGCTGCAATTGAAATTTCCACTCCCAAACTGCCTATTTTTTACTTACTTCCAGCTTCGATATGCCATAGAAGACCAGTTTGGCAGAACTCTCATTTCTTTCAGTCTGGCCCCTTTCCGCTCACTTCAAGGAAAGGTGGGTGCAACCAAGACCATTTCCATTCTGTATGTCAATGTCCTTTCCCTACTTGCTCCTGATGACTAAAGCGGGTGGCGGATGGGGTGGGAGGTGGACTTATGCCTTTTGGATGATGATAACTGGAGTATCATTCTTTACAGTGCCAGAGATGCCACCTCCTGTACCAGGTTTAGGCAAGTGCAGTTATACATACTGCACAGAGTCCCTGAACAGGGTGCACCAGATGGGTGTCAGAGCTAACTCTGAGTGCCCAAAGTGTGAGGGAACCCCTGCTGATTTCTGGTACCTCAACTGGGATTGTCCTGGGGTTGGGGACTTTTGGTTGGAAGTGGTGGTGGGGATACAAGATACAACCATCAGGATTCCTTTGTTACTTCCTAAGACCTGTGTGTTCGTATCAGAGTGGACTTGCTACATGGCAGGAGTGCAACCAGATATGTCACCAACCTTCTTGCATTGGCTAAGGTCATTATAGCCCAAAAGTGGATGGCCAGTGATGGGCCTAGATTTGCTGTCTGGGTGGTTTTGGTGAATGAGGCTGTGGGACAGGAGAGGTTCACCTACCAATCTAGAAATGCTATGCCTAAGTACTGTAAAGTCTGGTCTCGCTGCGTGAAGTCTGAATATGCAGTGAGATTTCTGGCGGCAGATTTTGATCTACCTTGAATGTTCCTTCTCCTTCCCCCTTTTGCCCATATAAACCTACTCCTTTTGTGAATATGTTTCTGCTGGATGATTGGATACTTGGGCCAGGGGTCACAGTGATCGGTGGGGGTGGGAGCGTAAGTTATATCTGTTTGGGTCAAACGTTACATTGGACATCACTTAAACTGCGCATTGCATATATGCTTATTGTTTTATATGCATTTTTTTTCGCATGCTTATATACTCAAAGGAACTGGAACTGTGTGTTAAGCTACTTTTGTTATGTTTTGATTGTATTGTCTGAAAACTTGAATAAAACATTTGATTTTTTTAAAAAAAAAGTCACACTGACCTATGATGTAATATGATAGGCTGTCTAGGCTGAAACATGTTGCCTAGGCAAGCAACAATCAAAACAAAATGCTGCTATTAAAATGAATCGCAGTGAATATATTATTGTAGATTGCTTCAAAACATAGCTATTTAAAACCACCACATTAAGCTAAGCAACTATCCACATCAACAAAATGTAACATATAGTGTTCAGATAAAATGAACAATACAACATGGCAACAGAGTATCCTATATAAGGTGAATAAATATTACAACATTATTAGAAGGATTCTAGGTTAACATTTATATTGATGTATGTATGTAACCAACATCAATAGAATAATGGCTCTTAAGTCAAAAGTACTAAAGTATTAAGGTTCATATATATTCATAGAAAGGTAGTTAGCATTTAGAATACTATCGCCATCCATCTATAATCAACAAGAAATATTATATGGCGTATACAAGATAAATATCCTATGAACTGTTATCAACCAAACAGTGAAGACCTACTTCATTATCATTATAATAATCATCATCACCATCAGCAGCAGCTATTAATATAGCACCACTAATTCTGCAGTGCTGTGCAGAAAACACACTCACATCAGTCCCGGCCCCATTGGAGTTTATAGTCTAAATTCCCTAACATACATACAGTCATGGCCAAAAGTTTTGAGAATGACACAAATATTATTTTTCACAAAGTCTGCTGCCTCAGTTTTTATGATGGCAATTTGCATATACTCCAGAATGTCATGAAGAGTAATCAGATAAATTGCAAATAATTTTAAAATCCATCTTTGCCATGACAATGAACTTTATCCCAAAAACAATATTTCCACTGCATTTCAGCCCTGCCACAATATGACATCAGGTCAGTGATTCTCACAATAATATAGGTGAGAGTGGCTGAAGATCCTTCTGTCATGCTGATTTAGAATAACAGACTGGAAGCTTTAAAAGGAGAGTGGTGCTTGAAATCATTGTTCTTAATTTGTTAACCATGGTTACCTGCAAGGAAACACTTGCAGTTATCATTACTTTGCACAAAAGGGCTTCGTAGGCAAAAGAGCTTTTGACAGCCAGAAATATTAATGCAAAAGAATGGGGTACACCCCAAAAGCACTTGGAGTGCTAAATATTATTTTTTTTAGACTGCTGACAAACAGGACTTTTGACCGCCAGAAATTTTAATGCAAAAGAATGGGGGATACCCCAAAAGCACTTGGAGTGCTAAATATTATTTTTTTAGACTGCTGACAAACAGGACTTTTGACAGCCAGAAATAGTAATGCAAAAGAATGGGGTACACCCCAAAAGCACTTGGAGTGCTCAATATTATTTTTTTAGACTGCTGACAAACAGGACTTTTGACAGCCAGAAATATTAATGCAAAAGAATCGGGGACACCCCAAAAGCACTTGGAGTGCTAAATATTATTTTTTTAGACTGCTGACAAACAGGACTTTTGACAGCCAGAAATATTAATGCAAAAGAATGGGGTACACCCCAAAAGCACTTGGAGTGCTAAATATTATTTTTTTAGACTGCTGACAAACAGGACTTTTGACAGCCAGAAATATTAATGCAAAAGAATCGGTGACACCCCAAAAGCACTTGGAGTGCTAAATATTATTTTTTTAGACTGCTGACAAACAGGACTTTTGACAGCCAGAAATAGTAATGCAAAAAAAAGGGGTACACCCCAAAAGCACTTGGAGTGCTAAATATTATTTTTTTAGACTGCTGACAAACAGGACTTTTGACAGCCAGAAATAGTAATGCAAAAGAATGGGGTACACCCCAAAAGCACTTGGAGTGCTCAATATTATTTTTTTAGACTGCTGACAAACAGGACTTTTGACAGCCAGAAATATTAATGCAAAAGAATCGGGGACACCCCAAAAGCACTTGGAGTGCTAAATATTATTTTTTTAGACTGCTGACAAACAGGACTTTTGACAGCCAGAAATATTAATGCAAAAGAATGGGGTACACCCCAAAAGCACTTGGAGTGCTAAATATTATTTTTTTAGACTGCTGACAAACAGGACTTTTGACAGCCAGAAATATTAATGCAAAAGAATCGGTGACACCCCAAAAGCGCTTGGAGTGCTAAATATTATTTTTTTAGACTGCTGACAAACAGGACTTTTGACAGCCAGAAATATTAATGCAAAAGAATCGGTGACACCCCAAAAGCACTTGGAGTGCTAAATATTATTTTTTTAGACTGCTGACAAGCAGGACTTTTGACAGCCAGAAATATTAATGCAAAAGAATCGGTGACACCCCAAAAGCACTTGGAGTGCTAAATATTATTTTTTTAGACTGCTGACAAACAGGACTTTTGACAACCAGAAATATTAATGCAAAAGAATGGGGGACACCCCAAAAGCACTTGGAGTGCTAAATATTATTTTTTTAGACTGCTGACAAACAGGACTTTTGACAACCAGAAATATTAATGCAAAAGAATGGGGTACACCGCAAAAGCACTTGGAGTGCTAAATATTATTTTTTTAGACTGCTGACAAACAGGACTTTTGACAGCCAGAAATATTAATGCAAAAGAATGGGGTACACCCCAAAAGCACTTGGAGTGCTAAATATTATTTTTTTAGACTGCTGACAAACAGGACTTTTGACAGCCAGAAATATTAATGTAAAAGAATCGGTGACACCCCAAAAGCACTTGGAGTGCTAAATATTATTTTTTTAGACTGCTGACAAACAGGACTTTTGACAGCCAGAAATATTAATGCAAAAGAATGGGGGACACCCCAAAAGCACTTGGAGTGCTAAATATAATTTTTTTAGACTGCTGACAAACAGGACTTTTGACAGCCAGAAATATTAATGCAAAAGAATGGGGTACACCCCAAAAGCACTTGGAGTGCTAAATATTATTTTTTTAGACTGCTGACAAACAGGACTTTTGACAGCCAGAAATATTAATGCAAAAGACTGGGGTACACCCCAAAAGCACTTGGAGTGCTAAATATTTTTTTTAGACTGCTGACAAACAGGACTTTTGACAGCCAGAAATATTAATGCAAAAGAATGGGGTACACCCCAAAAGCACTTGGAGTGCTAAATATTATTTTTTTAGACTGCTGACAAACAGGACTTTTGACGGCCAGAAATATTAATGGAAAAAATCGGGGACACCCCAAAAGCACTTGGAGTGCTAAATATAATTTTTTTAGACTGCTGACAAACAGGACTTTTGACAGCCAGAAATATTAATGCAAAAGAATGGGGTACACCCCAAAAGCACTTGGAGTGCTAAATATTATTTTTTTAGACTGCTGACAAACAGGACTTTTGACAGCCAGAAATATTAATGTAAAAGAATCGGTGACACCCCAAAAGCACTTGGAGTGCTAAATATTATTTTTTTAGACTGCTGACAAACAGGACTTTTGACAGCCAGAAATATTAATGCAAAAGAATGGGGTACACCCCAAAAGCACTTGGAGTGCTAAATATTATTTTTTTAGACTGCTGACAAACAGGACTTTTGACAGCCAGAAATATTAATGCAAAAGACTGGGGTACACCCCAAAAGCACTTGGAGTGCTAAATATTATTTTTTTAGACTGCTGACAAACAGGACTTTTGACAGCCAGAAATATTAATGTAAAAGAATCGGTGACACCCCAAAAGCACTTGGAGTGCTAAATATTATTTTTTTAGACTGCTGACAAACAGGACTTTTGACAGCCAGAAATATTAATGCAAAAGAATGGGGGACACCCCAAAAGCACTTGGAGTGCTAAATATTATTTTTTTAGACTGCTGACAAACTGGACTTTTGACAGCCACAAATATTAATGCAAAAGAATGGGGGACACCCCAAAAGCACTTAGAGTGGTAAATATTATTTTTTTAGACTGCTGACAAACAGGACTTTTGACAGCCAGAAATATTAATGCAAAAGACTGGGGTACACCCCAAAAGCACTTGGAGTGCTAAATATAATTTTTTTAGACTGCTGACAAACAGGACTTTTGACGGCCAGAAATATTAATGGAAAAAATCGGGGACACCCCAAAAGCACTTGGAGTGCTAAATATAATTTTTTTAGACTGCTGACAAACAGGACTTTTGACAGCCAGAAATATTAATGCAAAAGAATGGGGTACACCCCAAAAGCACTTGGAGTGCTAAATATTATTTTTTTAGACTGCTGACAAACAGGACTTTTGACAGCCAGAAATAGTAATGCAAAAAAAAGGGGTACACCCCAAAAGCACTTGGAGTGCTAAATATTATTTTTTTAGACTGCTGACAAACAGGACTTTTGACAGCCAGAAATATTAATGCAAAAGACTGGGGTACACCCCAAAAGCACTTGGAGTGCTAAATATTATTTTTTTAGACTGCTGACAAACAGGACTTTTGACAGCCAGAAATATTAATGCAAAAGAATGGGGTACACCCCAAAAGCACTTGGAGTGCTAAATATTATTTTTTTAGACTGCTGACAAACAGGACTTTTGACAGCCAGAAATATTAATGTAAAAGAATCGGTGACACCCCAAAAGCACTTGGAGTGCTAAATATTATTTTTTTAGACTGCTGACAAACAGGACTTTTGACAGCCAGAAATATTAATGCAAAAGAATGGGGGACACCCCAAAAGCACTTGGAGTGCTAAATATTATTTTTTTAGACTGCTGACAAACTAGACTTTTGACAGCCACAAATATTAATGCAAAAGAATGGGGGACACCCCAAAAGCACTTGGAGTGCTAAATATAATTTTTTTAGACTGCTGACAAACAGGACTTTTGACGGCCAGAAATATTAATGGAAAAAATCGGGGACACCCCAAAAGCACTTGGAGTGCTAAATATAATTTTTTTAGACTGCTGACAAACTGGACTTTTGACAGCCACAAATATTAATGCAAAAGAATGGGGGACACCCCAAAAGCACTTAGAGTGGTAAATATTATTTTTTTAGACTGCTGACAAACAGGACTTTTGACAGCCAGAAATATTAATGCAAAAGAATGGGGTACACCCCAAAAGCACTTGGAGTGCTAAATATTATTTTTTTAGACTGCTGGCAAACAGGACTTTTGACAGCCAGAAATATTAATGCAAAAGAATGGGGTACACCCCAAAAGCACTTGGAGTGCTAAATATTATTTTTTTAGACTGCTGGCAAACAGGACTTTTGACAGCCAGAAATATTAATGCAAAAGAATGGGGTACACCCCAAAAGCACTTGGAGTGCTAAATATTTTTTTTAGACTGCTGACAAACAGGACTTTTGACAGCCAGAAATATTAATGCAAAAGAATGGGGTACACCCCAAAAGCACTTGGAGTGCTAAATATTATTTTTTTAGACTGCTGACAAACAGGACTTTTGACAGCCAGAAATATTAATGTAAAAGAATCGGTGACACCCCAAAAGCACTTGGAGTGCTAAATATTATTTTTTTAGACTGCTGACAAACAGGACTTTTGACAGCCAGAAATATTAATGCAAAAGAATGGGGGACACCCCAAAAGCACTTGGAGTGCTAAATATTATTTTTTTAGACTGCTGACAAACTGGACTTTTGACAGCCACAAATATTAATGCAAAAGAATGGGGGACACCCCAAAAGCACTTAGAGTGGTAAATATTATTTTTTTAGACTGCTGACAAACAGGACTTTTGACAGCCAGAAATATTAATGCAAAAGACTGGGGTACACCCCAAAAGCACTTGGAGTGCTAAATATAATTTTTTTAGACTGCTGACAAACAGGACTTTTGACGGCCAGAAATATTAATGGAAAAAATCGGGGACACCCCAAAAGCACTTGGAGTGCTAAATATAATTTTTTTAGACTGCTGACAAACAGGACTTTTGACAGCCAGAAATATTAATGCAAAAGAATGGGGTACACCCCAAAAGCACTTGGAGTGCTAAATATTATTTTTTTAGACTGCTGACAAACAGGACTTTTGACAGCCAGAAATAGTAATGCAAAAAAAAGGGGTACACCCCAAAAGCACTTGGAGTGCTAAATATTATTTTTTTAGACTGCTGACAAACAGGACTTTTGACAGCCAGAAATAGTAATGCAAAAGAATGGGGTACACCCCAAAAGCACTTGGAGTGCTCAATATTATTTTTTTAGACTGCTGACAAACAGGACTTTTGACAGCCAGAAATATTAATGCAAAAGAATGGGGGACACCCCAAAAGCACTTGGAGTGCTAAATATTATTTTTTTAGACTGCTGACAAACAGGACTTTTGACAGCCAGAAATATTAATGCAAAAGAATGGGGTACACCCCAAAAGCACTTGGAGTGCTAAATATTATTTTTTTAGACTGCTGGCAAACAGGACTTTTGACAGCCAGAAATATTAATGCAAAAGAATGGGGTACACCCCAAAAGCACTTGGAGTGCTAAATATTATTTTTTTAGACTGCTGACAAACAGGACTTTTGACAGCCAGAAATATTAATGCAAAAGAATGGGGTACACCCCAAAAGCACTTGGAGTGCTAAATATTATTTTTTTAGACTGCTGACAAACAGGACTTTTGACAGCCAGAAATATTAATGTAAAAGAATCGGTGACACCCCAAAAGCACTTGGAGTGCTAAATATTATTTTTTTAGACTGCTGACAAACAGGACTTTTGACAGCCAGAAATATTAATGCAAAAGAATGGGGGACACCCCAAAAGCACTTGGAGTGCTAAATATTATTTTTTTAGACTGCTGACAAACTGGACTTTTGACAGCCACAAATATTAATGCAAAAGAATGGGGGACACCCCAAAAGCACTTGGAGTGCTAAATATAATTTTTTTAGACTGCTGACAAACAGGACTTTTGACGGCCAGAAATATTAATGGAAAAAATCGGGGACACCCCAAAAGCACTTGGAGTGCTAAATATAATTTTTTTAGACTGCTGACAAACTGGACTTTTGACAGCCACAAATATTAATGCAAAAGAATGGGGGACACCCCAAAAGCACTTAGAGTGGTAAATATTATTTTTTTAGACTGCTGACAAACAGGACTTTTGACAGCCAGAAATATTAATGCAAAAGAATGGGGTACACCCCAAAAGCACTTGGAGTGCTAAATATTATTTTTTTAGACTGCTGGCAAACAGGACTTTTGACAGCCAGAAATATTAATGCAAAAGAATGGGGTACACCCCAAAAGCACTTGGAGTGCTAAATATTATTTTTTTAGACTGCTGGCAAACAGGACTTTTGACAGCCAGAAATATTAATGCAAAAGAATGGGGTACACCCCAAAAGCACTTGGAGTGCTAAATATTATTTTTTTAGACTGCTGACAAACAGGACTTTTGACAGCCAGAAATATTAATGCAAAAGAATGGGGTACACCCCAAAAGCACTTGGAGTGCTAAATATTATTTTTTTAGACTGCTGACAAACAGGACTTTTGACAGCCAGAAATAGTAATGCAAAAGAATGGGGTACACCCCAAAAGCACTTGGAGTGCTAAATATTATTTTTTTAGACTGCTGACAAACAGGACTTTTGACAGCCAGAAATATTAATGCAAAAGAATGGGGTACACCCCAAAAGCACTTGGAGTGCTAAATATAATTTTTTTAGACTGCTGACAAACAGGACTTTTGACAGCCAGAAATATTAATGCAAACAAATCGGGGACACCCCAAGAGCACTTGGAGTGCTAAATATAATTTTTTTAGACTGCTGACAAACAGGACTTTTGACAGCCAGAAATATTAATGCAAAAGAATGGGGTACACCCCAAAAGCACTTGGAGTGCTAAATATTATTTTTTTAGACTGCTGACAAACAGGACTTTTGACAGCCAGAAATATTAATGCAAAAGACTGGGGTACACCCCAAAAGCACTTGGAGTGCTAAATATTTTTTTTTAGACTGCTGACAAACAGGACTTTTGACAGCCAGAAATATTAATGCAAAAGAATGGGGTACACCCCAAAAGCACTTAGAGTGCTAAATATTATTTTTTTAGACTGCTGGCAAACAGGACATTTGACAGCCAGAAATATTAATGCAAAAGAATGGGGTACACCCCAAAAGCACTTGGAGTGCTAAATATTATTTTTTTAGACTGCTGACAAACAGGACTTTTGACAGCCAGAAATATTAATGCAAAAGAATGGGGTACACCCCAAAAGCAGTTGGAGTGCTAAATATTATTTTTTTAGACTGCTGACAAACAGGACTTTTGACAGCCAGAAATATTAATGTAAAAGAATCGGTGACACCCCAAAAGCACTTGGAGTGTTAAATATTATTTTTTTAGACTGCTGACAAACAGGACTTTTGACAGCCAGAAATATTAATGCAAAAGAATGGGGGACACCCCAAAAGCACTTGGAGTGCTAAATATTATTTTTTTAGACTGCTGACAAACTGGACTTTTGACAGCCACAAATATTAATGCAAAAGAATGGGGGACACCCCAAAAGCACTTGGAGTGGTAAATATTATTTTTTTAGACTGCTGACAAACAGGACTTTTGACAGCCAGAAATATTAATGCAAAAGACTGGGGTACACCTCAAAAGCACTTGGAGTGCTAAATATAATTTTTTTAGACTGCTGACAAACAGGACTTTTGACGGCCAGAAATATTAATGGAAAAAATCGGGGACACCCCAAAAGCACTTGGAGTGCTAAATATAATTTTTTTAGACTGCTGACAAACAGGACTTTTGACAGCCAGAAATATTAATGCAAAAGAATGGGGTACACCCCAAAAGCACTTGGAGTGCTAAATATTATTTTTTTAGACTGCTGACAAACAGGACTTTTGACAGCCAGAAATATTAATTCAAAAGACTGGTCTACACCCCAAAGCACTTGGAGTGCTAAATATAATTTTTTTAGACTGCTGACAAACAGGACTTTTGACAGCCAGAAATATTAATGCAAAAAATCGGGGACACCCCAAAAGCACTTGGAGTGCTAAATATTATTTTTTTAGACTGCTGACAAACTGGACTTTTGACAGCCACAAATATTAATGCAAAAGAATGGGGGACACCCCAAAAGCACTTGGAGTGGTAAATATTATTTTTTTAGACTGCTGACAAACAGGACTTTTGACAGCCAGAAATATTAATGCAAAAGACTGGGGTACACCTCAAAAGCACTTGGAGTGCTAAATATAATTTTTTTAGACTGCTGACAAACAGGACTTTTGACGGCCAGAAATATTAATGGAAAAAATCGGGGACACCCCAAAAGCACTTGGAGTGCTAAATATAATTTTTTTAGACTGCTGACAAACAGGACTTTTGACAGCCAGAAATATTAATGCAAAAGAATGGGGTACACCCCAAAAGCACTTGGAGTGCTAAATATTATTTTTTTAGACTGCTGACAAACAGGACTTTTGACAGCCAGAAATAGTAATGCAAAAGAATGGGGTACACCCCAAAAGCACTTGGAGTGCTAAATATAATTTTTTTAGACTGCTGACAAACAGGACTTTTGACAGCCAGAAATATTAATGCAAAAAATCGGGGACACCCCAAAAGCACTTGGAGTGCTAAAGATAATTTTTTTAGACTGCTGACAAACAGGACTTTTGACAGCCAGAAATATTAATGCAAAAGAATGGGGTACACCCCAAAAGCACTTGGAGTGCTAAATATTATTTTTTTTAGACTGCTGACAAACAGGACTTTTGACAGCCAGAAATTTTACTGCAAAAGACTGGGGTACACCCCAAAAGCACTTGGAGTGCTAAATATTATTTTTTTAGACTGCTGACAAACAGGACTTTTGACAGCCAGAAATATTAATGCAAAAGAATGGGGTACACTCCAAAAGCACTTGGAGTGCTAAATATTATTTTTTTTAGGCTGCTGACAAACAGGACTTTTGACAGCCAGAAATATTAATGCAAAAGAATGGGTTACACCCCAAAAGCACTTGGAGTGCTAAATATTATTTTTTTAGACTGCTGACAAACAGGACTTTTGACAGCCAGAAATATTAATGCAAAAGAATCGGGGACACCCCAAAAGCACTTGGAGTGCTAAATATTATTTTTTTAGACTGCTGACAAACAGGACTTTTGACAGCCAGAAATATTAATGCAAAAGAATGGGGTACACCCCAAAAGCACTTGGAGTGCTAAATATTATTTTTTTAGACTGCTGACAAACAGGACTTTTGACAGCCAGAAATATTAATGCAAAAGAATCGGTGACACCCCAAAAGCACTTGGAGTGCTAAATATTATTTTTTTAGACTGCTGACAAACAGGACTTTTGACAGCCAGAAATATTAATGCAAAAGAATGGGGGACACCCCAAAAGCACTTGGAGTGCTAAATATTATTTTTTTAGACTGCTGACAAACAGGACTTTTGACAGCCACAAATATTAATGCAAAAAAATGGGGGACACCCCAAAAGCACTTGGAGTGCTAAATATTATTTTTTTAGACTGCTGACAAACAGGACTTTTGACAGCCAGAAATATTAATGCAAAAGACTGGGGTACACCCCAAAAGCACTTGGAGTGCTAAATATTATTTTTTTAGACTGCTGACAAACAGGACTTTTGACAGCCAGAAATATTAATGCAAAAGAATGGGGTACACCCCAAAAGCACTTGGAGTGCTAAATATTTTTTTTTAGACTGCTGACAAACAGGACTTTTGACAGCCAGAAATATTAATGCAAAAGAATCAGGGACACCCCAAAAGCACTTGGAGTGCTAAATATTATTTTTTTTAGACTGCTGACAAACAGGACTTTTGACAGCCAGAGATATTAATGCAAAAGACTGGGGTACACCCCAAAAGCACTTGGAGTGCAAATAATTATTTTTTTAGACTGCTGACAAACAGGACTTTTGACAGCCAGAAATGTTAATGCAAAAGAATGGGGTACACCCCAAAAGCACATGGAGTGCTAAATATTATTTTTTTTTGACTTTTGACAAACAGGACTTTTGACAGCCAGAAATATTAATGCAAAAAACTGGTGTACACCCTAAAAGCACATGGAGTGCTAAATGTTATTTTTTTAGACTGCTGACAAACAGGACTTTTGACAGCCAGAAATATTAATGCAAAAGACTGGGGTACACCCCAAAGCACTTGGAGTGCTAAATATTTTTTTTTTAGACTGCTGACAAACAGGACTTTTGACAGCCAGAAATATTAATGCAAAAGAATGGGGTACACCCCAAAAGCACTTGGAGTGCTAAATATTATTTTTTTAGACTGCTGGCAAACAGGACTTTTGACAGCCAGAAATATTAATGCAAAAGAATGGGGTACACCCCAAAAACACTTGGAGTGCTAAATATTATTTTTTTAGACTGCTGACAAACAGGACTTTTGACAGCCAGAAATATTAATGCAAAAGAATGGGGTACACCCCAAAAGCACTTGGAGTGCTAAATATTATTTTTTTAGACTGCTGACAAACAGGACTTTTGACAGCCAGAAATATTAATGCAAAAGAATGGGGTACACCCCAAAAGCACTTGGAGTGCTAAATATTATTTTTTTAGACTGCTGACAAACAGGACTTTTGACAGCCAGAAATATTAATGTAAAAGAATCGGTGACACCCCAAAAGCACTTGGAGTGTTAAATATTATTTTTTTAGACTGCTGACAAACAGGACTTTTGACAGCCAGAAATATTAATGCAAAAGAATGGGGGACACCCCAAAAGCACTTGGAGTGCTAAATATTATTTTTTTAGACTGCTGACAAACTGGACTTTTGACAGCCACAAATATTAATGCAAAAGAATGGGGGACACCCCAAAAGCACTTGGAGTGGTAAATATTATTTTTTTAGACTGCTGACAAACAGGACTTTTGACAGCCAGAAATATTAATGCAAAAGACTGGGGTACACCCCAAAAGCACTTGGAGTGCTAAATATAATTTTTTTAGACTGCTGACAAACAGGACTTTTGACGGCCAGAAATATTAATGGAAAAAATCGGGGACACCCCAAAAGCACTTGGAGTGCTAAATATAATTTTTTTAGACTGCTGACAAACAGGACTTTTGACAGCCAGAAATATTAATGCAAAAGAATGGGGTACACCCCAAAAGCACTTGGAGTGCTAAATATTATTTTTTTAGACTGCTGACAAACAGGACTTTTGACAGCCAGAGATATTAATTCAAAAGACTGGGGTACACCCCAAAGCACTTGGAGTGCTAAATATTATTTTTTTAGACTGCTGACAAACAGGACTTTTGACAGCCAGAAATATTAATTCAAAAGACTGGGGTACACCCCAAAGCACTTGGAGTGCTAAATAATTTTTTTTAGACTGCTGACAAACAGGACTTTTGACAGCCAGAAATATTACTGCAAAAGAATCAGGGACACCCCAAAAGCACTTGGAGTGCTAAATATTATTTTTTTAGACTGCTGACAAACAGGACTTTTGACAGCCAGAAATATTAAAGCAAAAGAATGGGGTACACCCCAAAAGCACTTGGAGTGCTAAATATTATTTTTTTAAACTGCTGACAAACAGGACTTTTGACAGCCAGAAATAGTAATGCAAAAGAATGGGGTACACCCCAAAAGCACTTGGAGTGCTAAATATAATTTTTTTAGACTGCTGACAAACAGGACTTTTGACAGCCAGAAATATTAATGCAAAAAATCGGGGACACCCCAAAAGCACTTGGAGTGCTAAAGATAATTTTTTTAGACTGCTGACAAACAGGACTTTTGACAGCCAGAAATATTAATGCAAAAGAATGGGGTACACCCCAAAAGCACTTGGAGTGCTAAATATTATTTTTTTTAGACTGCTGACAAACAGGACTTTTGACAGCCAGAAATTTTACTGCAAAAGACTGGGGTACACCCCAAAAGCACTTGGAGTGCTAAATATTATTTTTTTAGACTGCTGACAAACAGGACTTTTGACAGCCAGAAATATTAATGCAAAAGAATGGGGTACACTCCAAAAGCACTTGGAGTGCTAAATATTATTTTTTTTAGGCTGCTGACAAACAGGACTTTTGACAGCCAGAAATATTAATGCAAAAGAATAGGTTACACCCCAAAAGCACTTGGAGTGCTAAATATTATTTTTTTAGACTGCTGACAAACAGGACTTTTGACAGCCAGAAATATTAATGCAAAAGAATCGGGGACACCCCAAAAGCACTTGGAGTGCTAAATATTATTTTTTTAGACTGCTGACAAACAGGACTTTTGACAGCCAGAAATATTAATGCAAAAGAATGGGGTACACCCCAAAAGCACTTGGAGTGCTAAATATTATTTTTTTAGACTGCTGACAAACAGGACTTTTGACAGCCAGAAATATTAATGCAAAAGAATCGGTGACACCCCAAAAGCACTTGGAGTGCTAAATATTATTTTTTTAGACTGCTGACAAACAGGACTTTTGACAGCCAGAAATATTAATGCAAAAAAATGGGGGACACCCCAAAAGCACTTGGAGTGCTAAATATTATTTTTTTAGACTGCTGACAAACAGGACTTTTGACAGCCAGAAATATTAATGCAAAAGACTGGGGTACACCCCAAAAGCACTTGGAGTGCTAAATATTTTTTTTTAGACTGCTGACAAACAGGACTTTTGACAGCCAGAAATATTAATGCAAAAGAATCAGGGACACCCCAAAAGCACTTGGAGTGCTAAATATAATTTTTTTAGACTGCTGACAAACAGGACTTTTGACAGCCAGAAATAGTAATGCAAAAGAATGGGGGACACCCCAAAAGCACATAGAGTGCTAAATATTATTTTTTTAGACTGCTGACAAACAGGACTTTTTTTTACAGCCAGAAATCTTAATGCAAAAGAATGGGGGACACCCCAAAAGCACTTGGAGTGCTAAATATTATTTTTTTAGACTGCTGACAAACAGGACTTTTGACAGCCAGAAATATTAATTCAAAAGACTGGGGTACACCCCAAAGCACTTGGAGTGCTAAATATTATTTTTTTAGACTGCTGACAAACAGGACTTTTGACAGCCAGAAATATTAATTCAAAAGACTGGGGTACACCCCAAAGCACTTGGAGTGCTAAATATTTTTTTTTAGACTGCTGACAAACAGGACTTTTGACAGCCAGAAATATTACTGCAAAAGAATCAGGGACACCCCAAAAGCACTTGGAGTGCTAAATATTATTTTTTTAGACTGCTGACAAACAGGACTTTTGACAGCCAGAAATAGTAATGCAAAAGAATGGGGTACACCCCAAAAGCACTTGGAGTGCTAAATATAATTTTTTTAGACTGCTGACAAACAGGACTTTTGACAGCCAGAAATATTAATTCAAAAGACTGGGGTACACCCCAAAAGCACTTGGAGTGCTAAAGATAATTTTTTTAGACTGCTGACAAACAGGACTTTTGACAGCCAGAAATATTAATGCAAAAGAATGGGGTACACCCCAAAAGCACTTGGAGTGCTAAATATTATTTTTTTAGACTGCTGACAAACAGGACTTTTGACAGCCAGAAATTTTACTGCAAAAGACTGGGGTACACCCCAAAAGCACTTGGAGTGCTAAATATTATTTTTTTAGACTGCTGACAAACAGGACTTTTGACAGCCAGAAATATTAATGCAAAAGAATGGGGTACACTCCAAAAGCACTTGGAGTGCTAAATATTATTTTTTTTAGGCTGCTGACAAACAGGACTTTTGACAGCCAGAAATATTAATGCAAAAGAATGGGGTACACCCCAAAAGCACTTGGAGTGCTAAATATTATTTTTTTAGACTGCTGACAAACAGGACTTTTGACAGCCAGAAATATTAATGCAAAAGAATCGGGGACACCCCAAAAGCACTTGGAGTGCTAAATATTATTTTTTTAGACTGCTGAGAAACAGGACTTTTGACAGCCAGAAATATTAATGCAAAAGAATGGGGTACACCCCAAAAGCACTTGGAGTGCTAAATATTATTTTTTAAGACTGCTGACAAACAGGACTTTTGACAGCCAGAAATATTAATGTAAAAGAATCGGTGACACCCCAAAAGCACTTGGAGTGCTAAATATTATTTTTTTAGACTGCTGACAAACAGGACTTTTGACAGCCAGAAATATTAATGCAAAAGAATGGGGGACACCCCAAAAGCACTTGGAGTGCTAAATATTTTTTTTTTAGACTGCTAACAAACAGGACTTTTGACAGCCAGAAATATTAATGCAAAAGAATGGGGTACACCCCAAAAGCACTTGGAGTGCTAAATATTATTTTTTAAGACTGCTGACAAACAGGACTTTTGACAGCCAGAAATATTAATGTAAAAGAATCGGTGACACCCCAAAAGCACTTGGAGTGCTAAATATTATTTTTTTAGACTGCTGACAAACAGGACTTTTGACAGCCAGAAATATTAATGCAAAAGAATGGGGGACACCCCAAAAGCACTTGGAGTGCTAAATATTTTTTTTTTAGACTGCTAACAAACAGGACTTTTGACAGCCAGAAATATTAATGCAAAAGAATGGGGTACACCCCAAAAGCACTTGGAGTGCTAAATATTATTTTTTTAGACTGCTGGCAAACAGGACTTTTGACAGCCAGAAATAGTAATGCAAAAGAATGGGGTACACCCCAAAAGCACTTGGAGTGCTAAATATTATTTTTTTAGACTGCTGACAAACTGGACTTTTGACAGCCACAAATATTAATGCAAAAGAATGGGGGACACCCCAAAAGCACTTGGAGTGGTAAATATTATTTTTTTAGACTGCTGACAAACAGGACTTTTGACAGCCAAAAATATTAATGCAAAAGACTGGGGTACACCCCAAAAGCACTTGGAGTGCTAAATATAATTTTTTTAGACTGCTGACAAACAGGACTTTTGACGGCCAGAAATATTAATGGAAAAAATCGGGGACACCCCAAAAGCACTTGGAGTGCTAAATATAATTTTTTTAGACTGCTGACAAACAGGACTTTTGACAGCCAGAAATATTAATGTAAAAGAATCGGTGACACCCCAAAAGCACTTGGAGTGTTAAATATTATTTTTTTAGACTGCTGACAAACAGGACTTTTGACAGCCAGAAATATTAATGCAAAAGAATGGGGGACACCCCAAAAGCACTTGGAGTGCTAAATATTATTTTTTTAGACTGCTGACAAACTGGACTTTTGACAGCCACAAATATTAATGCAAAAGAATGGGGGACACCCCAAAAGCACTTGGAGTGGTAAATATTATTTTTTTAGACTGCTGACAAACAGGACTTTTGACAGCCAGAAATATTAATGCAAAAGACTGGGGTACACCCCAAAAGCACTTGGAGTGCTAAATATAATTTTTTTAGACTGCTGACAAACAGGACTTTTGACGGCCAGAATATTAATGGAAAAAATCGGGGACACCCCAAAAGCACTTGGAGTGCTAAATATAATTTTTTTAGACTGCTGACAAACAGGACTTTTGACAGCCAGAAATATTAATGCAAAAGAATGGGGTACACCCCAAAAGCACTTGGAGTGCTAAATATTATTTTTTTAGACTGCTGACAAACAGGACTTTTGACAGCCAGAAATATTAATTCAAAAGACTGGGGTACACCCCAAAGCACTTGGAGTGCTAAATATTATTTTTTTAGACTGCTGACAAACAGGACTTTAGACAGCCAGAAATATTAATTCAAAAGACTGGGGTACACCCCAAAGCACTTGGAGTGCTAAATATTTTTTTTTAGACTGCTGACAAACAGGACTTTTGACAGCCAGAAATATTACTGCAAAAGAATCAGGGACACCCCAAAAGCACTTGGAGTGCTAAATATAATTTTTTTAGACTGCTGACAAACAGGACTTTTGACAGCCAGAAATATTAATGCAAAAGAATGGGGTACACCCCAAAAGCACTTGGAGTGCTAAATATTATTTTTTTAGACTGCTGACAAACAGGACTTTTGACAGCCAGAAATAGTAATGCAAAAGAATGGGGTACACCCCAAAAGCACTTGGAGTGCTAAATATAATTTTTTTAGACTGCTGACAAACAGGACTTTTGACAGCCAGAAATATTAATGCAAAAAATCGGGGACACCCCAAAAGCACTTGGAGTGCTAAAGATAATTTTTTTAGACTGCTGACAAACAGGACTTTTGACAGCCAGAAATATTAATGCAAAAGAATGGGGTACACCCCAAAAGCACTTGGAGTGCTAAATATTATTTTTTTAGACTGCTGACAAACAGGACTTTTGACAGCCAGAAATTTTACTGCAAAAGACTGGGGTACACCCCAAAAGCACTTGGAGTGCTAAATATTATTTTTTTAGACTGCTGACAAACAGGACTTTTGACAGCCAGAAATATTAATGCAAAAGAATGGGGTACACTCCAAAAGCACTTGGAGTGCTAAATATTATTTTTTTTAGGCTGCTGACAAACAGGACTTTTGACAGCCAGAAATATTAATGCAAAAGAATGGGGTACACTCCAAAAGCACTTGGAGTGCTAAATATTATTTTTTTTAGGCTGCTGACAAACAGGACTTTTGACAGCCAGAAATATTAATGCAAAAGAATGGGTTACACCCCAAAAGCACTTGGAGTGCTAAATATTATTTTTTTAGACTGCTGACAAACAGGACTTTTGACAGCCAGAAATATTAATGCAAAAGAATCGGGGGACACCCCAAAAGCACTTGGAGTGCTAAATATTATTTTTTTAGACTGCTGACAAACAGGACTTTTGACAGCCACAAATATTAATGCAAAAAAATGGGGGACACCCCAAAAGCACTTGGAGTGCTAAATATTATTTTTTTAGACTGCTGACAAACAGGACTTTTGACAGCCAGAAATATTAATGCAAAAGAATCAGGGACACCCCAAAAGCACTTGGAGTGCTAAATATAATTTTTTTAGACTGCTGACAAACAGGACTTTTGACAGCCAGAAATAGTAATGCAAAAGAATGGGGGACACCCCAAAAGCACATAGAGTGCTAAATATTATTTTTTTAGACTGCTGACAAACAGGACTTTTTTTTACAGCCAGAAATCTTAATGCAAAAGAATGGGGACACCCCAAAAGCACTTGGAGTGCTAAATATTATTTTTTTTAGACTGCTGACAAACAGGACTTTTGACAGCCAGAGATATTAATGCAAAAGACTGGGGTACACTCCAAAAGCACTTGGAGTGCTAAATATTATTTTTTTAGACTGCTGACAAACAGGACTTTTGACAGCCAGAAATAATAATGCAAAAGAATGGGGTACACGCCAAAAGCACTTGGAGTGCTAAATATTTTTTTTTAGACTGCTGACAAACAGGACTTTTGACAGCCAGAAATAATAATGCAAAAGAATGGGGTACACTCCAAAAGCACTTGGAGTGCTAAATATTATTTTTTTTAGGCTGCTGACAAACAGGACTTTTGACAGCCAGAAATATTAATGCAAAAGAATGGGTTACACCCCAAAAGCACTTGGAGTGCTAAATATTATTTTTTTAGACTGCTGACAAACAGGACTTTTGACAGCCAGAAATATTAATGCAAAAGAATCGGGGACACCCCAAAAGCACTTGGAGTGCTAAATATTATTTTTTTAGACTGCTGACAAACAGGACTTTTGACAGCCAGAAATATTAATGCAAAAGAATGGGGTACACCCCAAAAGCACTTGGAGTGCTAAATATTATTTTTTTAGACTGCTGACAAACAGGACTTTTGACAGCCAGAAATATTAATGCAAAAGAATCGGTGACACCCCAAAAGCACTTGGAGTGCTAAATATTATTTTTTTAGACTGCTGACAAACAGGACTTTTGACAGCCAGAAATATTAATGCAAAAGAATGGGGGACACCCCAAAAGCACTTGGAGTGCTAAATATTATTTTTTTAGACTGCTGACAAACAGGACTTTTGACAGCCAGAAATATTAATGCAAAAGACTGGGGTACACCCCAAAAGCACTTGGAGTGCTAAATATTATTTTTTAGACTGCTGACAAACAGGACTTTTGACAGCCAGAATATTAATGCAAAAGAATCAGGGACACCCCAAAAGCACTTGGAGTGCTAAATATAATTTTTTTAGACTGCTGACAAACAGGACTTTTGACAGCCAGAAATAGTAATGCAAAAGAATGGGGGACACCCCAAAAGCACATAGAGTGCTAAATATTATTTTTTTAGACTGCTGACAAACAGGACTTTTTTTTACAGCCAGAAATCTTAATGCAAAAGAATGGGGGACACCCCAAAAGCACTTGGAGTGCTAAATATTTTTTTTTTAGACTGCTGACAAACAGGACTTTTGACAGCCAGAGATATTAATGCAAAAGACTGGGGTACACCCCAAAAGCACTTGGAGTGCAAATAATTATTTTTTTAGACTGCTGACAAACAGGACTTTTGACAGCCAGAAATGTTAATGCAAAAGAATGGGGTACACCCCAAAAGCACATGGAGTGCTAAATATTATTTTTTTAGACTTTTGACAAACAGGACTTTTGACAGCCAGAAATATTAATGCAAAAAACTGGTGTACACCCTAAAAGCACATGGAGTGCTAAATGTTATTTTTTTAGACTGCTGACAAACAGGACTTTTGACAGCCAGAAATATTAATGCAAAAGACTGGGGTACACCCCAAAGCACTTGGAGTGCTAAATATTTTTTTTTTAGACTGCTGACAAACAGGACTTTTGACAGCCAGAAATATTAATGCAAAAGAATGGGGTACACCCCAAAAGCACTTGGAGTGCTAAATATTATTTTTTTAGACTGCTGGCAAACAGGACTTTTGACAGCCAGAAATATTAATGCAAAAGAATGGGGTACACCCCAAAAGCACTTGGAGTGCTAAATATTATTTTTTTAGACTGCTGACAAACAGGACTTTTGACAGCCAGAAATATTAATGCAAAAGAATGGGGTACACCCCAAAAGCACTTGGAGTGCTAAATATTATTTTTTTAGACTGCTGACAAACAGGACTTTTGACAGCAGAAATATTAATGTAAAAGAATCGGTGACACCCCAAAAGCACTTGGAGTGCTAAATATTATTTTTTAGACTGCTGACAAACAGGACTTTTGACAGCCAGAAATATTAATGCAAAAGAATGGGGGACACCCCAAAAGCACTTGGAGTGCTAAATATTATTTTTTTAGACTGCTGACAAACTGGACTTTTGACAGCCACAAATATTAATGCAAAAGAATTGGGGACACCCCAAAAGCACTTGGAGTGCTAAATATAATTTTTTTTAGACTGCTGACAAACAGGACTTTTGACAGCCAGAAATATTAATGCAAAAGAATGGGGTACACCCCAAAAGCACTTGGAGTGCTAAATATTATTTTTTTAGACTGCTGACAAACAGGACTTTTGACAGCCAGAAATATTAATTCAAAAGACTGGGGTACACCCCAAAGCACTTGGAGTGCTAAATATTATTTTTTTAGACTGCTGACAAACAGGACTTTTGACAGCCAGAAATATTAATTCAAAAGACTGGGGTACACCCCAAAGCACTTGGAGTGCTAAATATTTTTTTTTAGACTGCTGACAAACAGGACTTTTGACAGCCAGAAATATTACTGCAAAAGAATCAGGGACACCCCAAAAGCACTTGGAGTGCTAAATATTATTTTTTTAGACTGCTGACAAACAGGACTTTTGACAGCCAGAAATAGTAATGCAAAAGAATGGGGTACACCCCAAAAGCACTTGGAGTGCTAAATATAATTTTTTTAGACTGCTGACAAACAGGACTTTTGACAGCCAGAAATATTAATGCAAAAAATCGGGGACACCCCAAAAGCACTTGGAGTGCTAAATATTATTTTTTTAGACTGCTGACAAACAGGACTTTTGACAGCCAGAAATATTAATGCAAAAGAATGGGGTCCACTCCAAAAGCACTTGGAGTGCTAAATATTATTTTTTTTAGGCTGCTGACAAACAGGACTTTTGACAGCCAGAAATATTAATGCAAAAGAATGGGGTACACCCCAAAAGCACTTGGAGTGCTAAATATTATTTTTTTAGACTGCTGACAAACAGGACTTTTGACAGCCAGAAATATTAATGCAAAAGAATCGGGGACACCCCAAAAGCACCTGGAGTGCTAAATATTATTTTTTTAGACTGCTGAGAAACAGGACTTTTGACAGCCAGAAATATTAATGCAAAAGAATGGGGTACACCCCAAAAGCACTTGGAGTGCTAAATATTATTTTTTTAGACTGCTGACAAACAGGACTTTTGACAGCTAGAAATATTAATGCAAAAGAATCGGTGACACCCCAAAAGCACTTGGAGTGCTAAATATTATTTTTTTTAGACTGCTGACAAACAGGACTTTTGACAGCCAGAAATATTAATGCAAAAGAATGGGGGACACCCCAAAAGCACTTGGAGTGCTAAATATTATTTTTTTAGACTGCTGACAAAACAGGACTTTTGACAGCCACAAATATTAATGCAAAAAAATGGGGGACACCCCAAAAGCACTTGGAGTGCTAAATATTATTTTTTTAGACTGCTGACAAACAGGACTTTTGACAGCCAGAAATATTAATGCAAAAGACTGGGGTACACCCCAAAAGCACTTGGAGTGCTAAATATTATTTTTTTAGACTGCTGACAAACAGGACTTTTAACAGCCAGAAATATTAATGCAAAAGAATGGGGTACACCCCAAAAGCACTTGGAGTGCTAAATATTTTTTTTTAGACTGCTGACAAACAGGACTTTTGACAGCCAGAAATCTTAATGCAAAAGAATGGGGGACACCCCAAAAGCACTTGGAGTGCTAAATATTATTTTTTTTAGACTGCTGACAAACAGGACTTTTGACAGCCAGAGATATTAATGCAAAAGACTGGGGTACACCCCAAAAGCACTTGGAGTGCAAAATATTATTTTTTTAGACTGCTGACAAACAGGACTTTTGACAGCCAGAAATGTTAATGCAAAAGAATGGGGTACACCCCAAAAGCACATGGAGTGCTAAATATTATTTTTTTAGACTTTTGACAAACAGGACTTTTGACAGCCAGAAATATTAATGCAAAAAAACTGGTGTACACCCTAAAGCACATGGAGTGCTAAATGTTATTTTTTTAGACTGCTGACAAACAGGACTTTTGACAGCCAGAAATATTAATGCAAAAGACTGGGGTACACCCCAAAGCACTTGGAGTGCTAAATATTATTTTTTTAGGCTGCTGACAAACAGGACTTTTGACAGCCAGAAATATTAATGCAAAAGAATGGGGTACACCCCAAAAGCACTTGGAGTGCTAAATATTTTTTTTAGACTGCTGACAAACAGGACTTTTGACAGCCAGAAATATTAAGGCAAAAGAATCAGGGACACCCCAAAAGCACTTGGAGTGCTAAATATTATTTTTTTAGACTGCTGACAAACAGGACTTTTGACAGCCAGAGATATTAATGCAAAAAAATGGGGTACACCCCAAAAGCACTTGGAGTGCTAAATATTATTTTTTTAGACTGCTGACAAACAGGACTTTTGACAGCCAGAAATGTTAATGCAAAAGAATGGGGTACACCCCAAAAGCACATGGAGTGCTAAATATTATTTTTTTAGACTTTTGACAAACAGGACTTTTGACAGCCAGAAATATTAATGCAAAAAACTGGTGTACACCCTAAAAGCACATGGAGTGCTAAATGTTATTTTTTTAGACTGCTGACAAACAGGACTTTTGACAGCCAGAAATATTAATGCAAAAGACTGGGGTACACCCCAAAGCACTTGGAGTGCTAAATATTATTTTTTTAGGCTGCTGACAAACAGGACTTTTGACAGCCAGAAATATTAATGCAAAAGAATGGGGTACACCCCAAAAGCACTTGGAGTGCTAAATATTTTTTTTAGACTGCTGACAAACAGGACTTTTGACAGCCAGAAATATTAAGGCAAAAGAATCAGGGACACCCCAAAAGCACTTGGAGTGCTAAATATTATTTTTTTAGACTGCTGACAAACCGGACTTTTGACAGCCAGAGATATTAATGCAAAAAATGGGGTACACCCCAAAAGCACTTGGAGTGCTAAATATTATTTTTTTAGACTGCTGACAAACAGGACTTTTGACAGCCAGAAATATTAATGCAAAAGAATGGGGGACACCCCAAAAGCACTTGGAGTGCTAAATATTATTTTTTTAGACTTTTGACAAACAGGACTTTTGACAGCCAGAAATATTAATGCAAAAAACTGGTGTACACCCTAAAAGCACATGGAGTGCTAAATGTTATTTTTTTAGACTGCTGACAAACAGGACTTTTGACAGCCAGAAATATTAATGCAAAAGACTGGGGTACACCCCAAAAGCAATTGGAGTGCTAAATATTATTTTTTTAGACTGCTGGCAAACAGGACTTTTGACAGCCAGAAATATTAATGCAAAAGAATAGGGTACACCCCAAAAGCACTTGGAGTGCTAAATATTATTTTTTTAGACTGCTGACAAACAGGACTTTTGACAGCCAGAGATATTAATGCAAAAGAATGGGGTACACCCCCAAAAGCACTTGGAGTGCAAAATATTATTTTTTTAGACTGCTGATAAACAGGACTTTTGACAGCCAGAAATATTAATGCAAAAGAATGGGGGACACCCCAAAAGCACTTGGAGTGCTAAATATTATTTTTTTAGACTTTTGACAAACAGGGCTTTTGACAGCCAGAAATATTAATGCAAAAAACTGGTGTACACCCTAAAAGCACATGGAGTGCTAAATATTATTTTTTTAGACTGCTGACAAAGAGGACTTTTGACAGCCAGAAATATTAATGCAAAAGACTGGGGTACACCCCAAAGCACTTGGAGTGCTAAATATTATTTTTTTAGACTGCTGACAAACAGGACTTTTGACAGCCAGAAATATTAATGCAAAAAACTGGTGTACACCCTAAAAGCACATGGAGTGCTAAATATTATTTTTTTAGACTGCTGACAAACAGGACTTTTGACAGCCAGAAATATTAATACAAAAGAATCGGGGACACCCCAAAAGCACTTGGAGTGCTAAATATTATTTTTTAGACTGCTGACAAACTGGACTTTTGACAGCCAGAAATTTTAATGCAAAAGACTGGGGTACACCCCAAAAGCACTTGGAGTGCTAAATATTATTTTTTTAGACTGCTGACAAACAGGACTTTTGACAGCCAGAAATATTAATGAAAAAGAATGGGGTACACTCCAAAAGCACTTGGAGTGCTAAATATTATTTTTTTTAGGCTGCTGACAAACAGGACTTTTGACAGCCAGAAATATTAATGCAAAAGAATGGGGGACACCCCAAAAGCAATTGGAGTGCTAAATATTATTTTTTTAGACTGCTGGCAAACAGGACTTTTGACAGCCAGAAATATTAATGCAAAAGAATAGGGTACACCCCAAAAGCACTTGGAGTGCTAAATATTATTTTTTTAGACTGCTGACAAACAGGACTTTTGACAGCCAGAAATATTAATGCAAAAGAATCGGGGACACCCCAAAAGCACTTGGAGTGCTAAATATTATTTTTTTAGACTGCTGACAAACAGGACTTTTGACAGCCAGAGATAATAATGCAAAAGAATGGGGTACACCCCAAAAGCACTTGGAGTGCAAAATATTATTTTTTTAGACTGCTGATAAACAGGACTTTTGACAGCCAGAAATATTAATGCAAAAGAATGGGGGACACCCCAAAAGCACTTGGAGTGCTAAATATTATTTTTTTAGACTGCTGACAAACAGGACTTTTGACAGCCAGAGATATTAATGCAAAAAATGGGGTACACCCCAAAAGCACTTGGAGTGCTAAATATTATTTTTTTAGACTGCTGACAAACAGGACTTTTGACAGCCAGAAATATTAATGCAAAAGAATGGGGGACACCCCAAAAGCACTTGGAGTGCTAAATATTATTTTTTTAGACTTTTGACAAACAGGACTTTTGACAGCCAGAAATATTAATGCAAAAAACTGGTGTACACCCTAAAAGCACATGGAGTGCTAAATGTTATTTTTTTAGACTGCTGACAAACAGGACTTTTGACAGCCAGAAATATTAATGCAAAAGACTGGGGTACACCCCAAAGCACTTGGAGTGCTAAATATTATTTTTTTAGACTGCTGACAAACAGGACTTTTGACAGCCAGAAATATTAATGCAAAAGAATGGGGTACACTCCAAAAGCACTTGGAGTGCTAAATATTATTTTTTTTAGGCTGCTGACAAACAGGACTTTTGACAGCCAGAAATATTAATGCAAAAGAATGGGGGACACCCCAAAAGCAATTGGAGTGCTAAATATTATTTTTTTAGACTGCTGGCAAACAGGACTTTTGACAGCCAGAAATATTAATGCAAAAGAATAGGGTACACCCCAAAAGCACTTGGAGTGCTAAATATTATTTTTTTAGACTGCTGACAAACAGGACTTTTGACAGCCAGAGATATTAATGCAAAAGAATGGGGTACACCCCAAAAGCACTTGGAGTGCAAACTATTATTTTTTTAGACTGCTGATAAACAGGACTTTTGACAGCCAGAAATATTAATGCAAAAGAATGGGGGACACCCCAAAAGCACTTGGAGTGCTAAATATTATTTTTTTAGACTTTTGACAAACAGGGCTTTTGACAGCCAGAAATATTAATGCAAAAAACTGGTGTACACCCTAAAAGCACATGGAGTGCTAAATATTATTTTTTTAGACTGCTGACAAAGAGGACTTTTGACAGCCAGAAATATTAATGCAAAAGACTGGGGTACACCCCAAAGCACTTGGAGTGCTAAATATTATTTTTTTAGACTGCTGACAAACAGGACTTTTGACAGCCAGAAATATTAATGCAAAAAACTGGTGTACACCCTAAAAGCACATGGAGTGCTAAATATTATTTTTTTAGACTGCTGACAAACAGGACTTTTGACAGCCAGAAATATTAATACAAAAGAATCGGGGACACCCCAAAAGCACTTGGAGTGCTAAATATTATTTTTTTAGACTGCTGACAAACTGGACTTTTGACAGCCAGAAATTTTAATGCAAAAGACTGGGGTACACCCCAAAAGCACTTGGAGTGCTAAATATTATTTTTTTAGACTGCTGACAAACAGGACTTTTGACAGCCAGAAATATTAATGCAAAAGAATGGGGTACACTCCAAAAGCACTTGGAGTGCTAAATATTATTTTTTTTAGGCTGCTGACAAACAGGACTTTTGACAGCCAGAAATATTAATGCAAAAGAATGGGGGACACCCCAAAAGCAATTGGAGTGCTAAATATTATTTTTTTAGACTGCTGGCAAACAGGACTTTTGACAGCCAGAAATATTAATGCAAAAGAATAGGGTACACCCCAAAAGCACTTGGAGTGCTAAATATTATTTTTTTAGACTGCTGACAAACAGGACTTTTGACAGCCAGAAATATTAATGCAAAAGGATCGGGGACACCCCAAAAGCACTTGGAGTGCTAAATATTATTTTTTTAGACTGCTGACAAACAGGACTTTTGACAGCCAGAGATAATAATGCAAAAGAATGGGGTACACCCCAAAAGCACTTGGAGTGCAAAATATTATTTTTTTAGACTGCTGATAAACAGGACTTTTGACAGCCAGAAATATTAATGCAAAAGAATGGGGGACACCCCAAAAGCACTTGGAGTGCTAAATATTATTTTTTTAGACTTTTGACAAACAGGGCTTTTGACAGCCAGAAATATTAATGCAAAAAACTGGTGTACACCCTAAAAGCACATGGAGTGCTAAATATTATGTTTTTTAGACTGCTGACAAAGAGGACTTTTGACAGCCAGAAATATTAATGCAAAAGACTGGGGTACACCCCAAAGCACTTGGAGTGCTAAATATTATTTTTTTAGACTGCTGACAAACAGGACTTTTGACAGCCAGAAATATTAATGCAAAAGAATGGGGTACACCCCAAAAGCACTTGGAGTGCTAAATATTTTTTTTAGACTGCTGACAAACAGGACTTTTGACAGCCAGAAATATTAATGCAAAAGAATCAGGGACACCCCAAAAGCACTTGGAGTGCTAAATATAATTTTTTTAGACTGCTGACAAACAGGACTTTTGACAGCCAGAAATAGTAATGCAAAAGAATGGGGGACACCCCAAAAGCACATAGAGTGCTAAATATTATTTTTTTAGACTGCTGACAAACAGGACTTTTTTTTACAGCCAGAAATCTTAATGCAAAAGAATGGGGGACACCCCCAAAAGCACTTGGAGTGCTAAATATTATTTTTTTTAGACTGCTGACAAACAGGACTTTTGACAGCCAGAGATATTAATGCAAAAGACTGGGGTACACCCCAAAAGCACTTGGAGTGCAAATAATTATTTTTTTAGACTGCTGACAAACAGGACTTTTGACAGCCAGAAATGTTAATGCAAAAGAATGGGGTACACCCCAAAAGCACATGGAGTGCTAAATATTATTTTTTTAGACTTTTGACAAACAGGACTTTTGACAGCCAGAAATATTAATGGAAAAAAAAGGGGTACACTCCAAAAGCACTTGGAGTGCTAAATATTATTTTTTTAGACTGCTGACAAACAGGACTTTTGACAGCCAGAAATAATAATGCAAAAGAATGGGGTACACTCCAAAAGCACTTGGAGTGCTAAATATTATTTTTTTTAGGCTGCTGACAAACAGGACTTTTGACAGCCAGAAATATTAATGCAAAAGAATGGGTTACACCCCAAAAGCACTTGGAGTGCTAAATATTATTTTTTTAGACTGCTGACAAACAGGACTTTTGACAGCCAGAA
>NC_134409.1:97256850-97266850 GCF_038048845.1 Mixophyes fleayi
CTGAATTTGCACATTTCTGTCCTCTGATGACAATGAATTGTAGCTGTGATACAGCAGCCTAGCAAGTGTGTACGAGTTGCACATGAACTTTTCTACTCCACCCTGTTTTTTGAGTGGAATCCTGCACATTCATGTTTGATATGACTGGTTATTCTGTCTTACATTTGGATTAAGACTGGATGAATTGTATATCTTGTTGAATACCAACCCAGAGATTTGTACTGAATCCACATGCTTATTTATTTACCCACCTTGTTCAGTAATATCTGCTAACATCACCATTGCGCCTTCATTCTGTTGTACCTATGCCATTTTATTTCGGCCTTACCAGCCAGTGTTTTGAAGGAAGGCTGCCTCCTTACATGGAAGAGGTGTATATGTGGGATTGAATTGATTTAGTTATTTATACAATACTGTGTTGAGCGCCAGTGTTTACATCTTGTCTGCTACATCTATTCCCTTGGTTTTTGATATAAACAGGCAGCCTTACAGATTGTATCTTCCACGATAGCAATATGTGGAAAAATACAGACAGAATAACCAAAAGATCAGACTGGTGTAAGAAGATTTTCAATGATGATGTCAATATATCAGAATCACGATCAGACCTAGATAGTCTTTTCTGGGACATAGAAAAATTGTTTATTAAAGAAACACGTATATGGTGGGATGTCCAAGGTTTAGAACATTATATTTCTGTCAACCGCATCCCTAGGGGTTTACGCATCAATAAATCCCCTACCTTTGGAAGTGATGATATTGATTTCATGAGAGACTGGGACCAAACTCTACATGAGTGCTCCTTGAATCTTATGAAACTTATCATCCGTGAAAAGAAAAAAACATTTCATAATATTGAGGAAGAAATTAAAACTAAAGATATCCTCTTAGAACCATTTAAAACACAAGAGGACTATGCCATTAACGAACAGGTTCTTAACAAAAAACTTGAAAGATTAGAATTAGAAGTGGTTAGAACCAAGGAAAAAAAGTTCATTAGGGACAAACAGGACTATGAGAGAAACAACATTAAACAATGGAAAAGGCAGACAACACAACCTTTCCGTAAGAATAATTATTCCTCCTATCCCGATAACTCATACCAACCAGATTACCACTGGAAAACCGTTAAACAAAATCGTGATAGAACACGCTACAGCCCCCCCACTAAGAAACATCCACCTGCAGAACAGATACCTCTTAGAAACCGATTCCTCACTTTAGACACTGTCGATGCCAGTGACAGTGACGATTTTTTATCCCCAGTACGCTTGTTACACGAGAGAGGGGGCAACAAGCGAAATGTCAAAGAAAATATCAGAATAGCCTCACCCATGAAGCGCAGGCACATGGAAGAAGGGGAAAACGAGGGGGCCTACAAAAAACAAAGGAGAAGGTTCAACTCGTGAATGATAAAACACTAAAAGAAAATGGGATATTCAATTTATCAAAACACCAACTTAATGGTTCTGAATTTTCATTACTTAGTAAAGGGTTGTCTTTTGCCCCCACACACAAGCCAAACAAATTTCAGATGTTCATAGATATCAATAAATATACTAGAAAATTGACATTGAAGCGACACTTCGCTAGAAAGGACACAGCTATCATTTCCAACTATGAAAACACGTCCAAATCAGGTCTGAAACCTACCTCTAAGTTTTATCCTTTGGAATCTAGGAGTAGCCATATTGATCTTTTCCAAGAATTGGTGATCAAAGACCTGTGTAGAGAAAATTACACTAACCCAAAACCCGCTAATCTAACTAAACAAGAACTTCAGGCAATAGAAACTCTAGCCACAAATAAAGAATTGATTATAAAACAAGCTGACAAAGGGGGAGGTGTCGTCCTACTAGATAGATCAGCCTACATAGAAGAAGCTGAGAGACTATTGAACGATGAAATCTCATATACTAAATTACAGACTGATCCTACTATGGAATACGTATCATCATTAAGAGATACACTCTTAAAAGGCCTACGTAATAACACACTTACCAAAGATGAATATCAATACCTACTGGTCCAGAACCCTATTATACCGGTGTTCTATTTTTTACCAAAAATTCACAAAACATTGACTAAACCTCCCGGTAGACCCATAGTGGCTGGCATTGATTCCCTTACATCCCACATCTCCGAATATGTCAATATTTTTCTTAGTAAATACGTTACTAAGCTCGAATCTTGCCTTAAGGACACAAGTAGTGTTCTAAATATCTTTGAGGATTTCTGCTGGAACCCTAAGTACGTCTGGCTCACCATTGATGTCCAATCACTATACACAGCTATTGAGCACGACAAGGGCATAAATGCCTGTAGAGAATTCCTAGATCCAGACCCAGATCTTTCTTTAGAACATAAAGATTTTTTGTGTGAATTAATGAGGTTCATCCTTACTCACAATTATTTCAAATTTCTAGAAACTTTCTACCTCCAGATATGCGGCACAGCTATGGGCACGATTTTTGCGCCAAGCTTCGCCAATCTACTTATGGGGAGTTGGGAACATGAATACATTTATAAGCCCAATCCCTTCTCCCACTGTATCAAAATTTACAAGAGATATATAGACGATATCCTCATGGTCTGGGAGGGCGACGATGAATCCATTAACTCATTCCTTGCCTACATTAGCAATAATAACTATAATCTTAAATTCACAGCGAATCGGAACACCACTAGCATTGAATACCTAGATCTAGTTCTCACAGGAATTAACGATAGGGTTGAAATGAAGAATTTTATTAAAACAGTGGATACCAATAGTTATCTCCACTACAAAAGCGGTCATGTAAAGAGATGGAAATCTAATATCCCATACTCTCAATTTTATAGGATAAAAAGAAACTGCAGCAATGAAGCTCAATGTAGGGAACAACTACATATGTACGCACAACGCTTCCAGGAAAGGGGCTACCCAGACAAACTCATCTCAGAAGCTTTGACAAAAATTGAAGGGGTTAAAAGAACTGACCTATTACAATATAAAACTAGGGATGATCAAAAGGAACGAATCCCCTTCATCACTAATTTTAATTCCTGCGAGTACAGAATAAGGTCCACTATCTCCAAACATTGGGAGATCTTACGTATGGACCCAATTCTAGCCACTATCCTTCCAGCAAAACCTGACATTATCTACCGTAAGAATAGAAATTTGAAAGATGCTCTTGCCCCAAGTATGATATCAGACATTCATACCACCACCTCCAATACATTCCTAGCGGTTAAGGGTTTCAATAAGTGCAGTCACTGCAACATTTGCAAATTTGCAAGTCCAGATAAGAAAGTATTCTATAATTATGACAATAGCCAGAAGTTCAATATAAAAGAATTTATGAACTGCCAAACATCGTCAGTCATATATTTATTAGAATGCTCATGTGGTCTTAAATATGTAGGCAAAACGAAAAGATCACTGAAACTAAGAATTCAAGAACACATTCGCAATATTAAAAATAAGGTTGAGTCACATTCCGTTTCCAGACATTTCAATAAGAGACACGGTTCTGATCCCAGTCATCTTACTTTTAAAGGGATAGAAAATGTCTGCTTAGGACGTAGAGGCGGAGATCTTCAGTCCAAACTATCGAAACGAGAAATGTTCTGGATTTTTCAACTGAATACCCTCACCCCCTCCGGCCTCAACGAGGGTTATGAAATTGCACCCTTTTTATAGCTATAATTCTACATCTTTAATACTTGTTTTAACTGTGGGCCGGTTATTGTTGATGGCCATTACCAAGGTTGTTCATTATGGCCATAGACTTAGAGGTCTATTGGATGTACAAGACGCCCCCTGAAATTGTGTTTGTAGTGTTTTTGTTAACATTTTATATTACTGTTTTTACGTACTGTATTTTACAACTTATGCAAATTGTATTTATTTACTGTTATTTTACTACTAGACCAACACATCGTTTTCATATGGCTTTTATATCTCTTGTTTATGTGCCTATGTAACACACAATATCCCATATTGCCTATTATTATAATGTCCCATTCCCTTGTCTAAGATGGCCATTGTTGGCCTCATACATGGAAAATCCATGTTATGTGCCCTCATCCAAGATGGCCGCCGCATTCGGATCCCCCAGCCTGTTTTATACATTACAATCTGCCCAGGACATGAATTACCAAAATCCTGGAACAATGACCCCTATGCTTTGATAGCGTAATTATTAATCACGAGTATTCCAACACTCGCGTGATCGCGAGTGCCCTGCACATGCGCAGTAGCATTCCTTATCTAAGATGGCCACTACTGGCCTCATACATGATAAATCTATGACAGGCGCCCTTACCTAAGATGGCCGCCGTACTCGGATTCCCCCAGCCTGTCTTTTACACCACAATCAGCCCAGGACAAGAATTACTAATGTCCTGGGACAGGGACCCCCATTCTCTGACAACATAAAATCATCTGTGAGTCCCCTAGCACTCGCGCGATCGCGAGTGCTCTGCACATGCGCAGTAGCATCTGCACACTGCGCATGCGCGGTACAGGTCGCGCACTGCGCATGCGCAAAATGGCCACCGCCTAAACTATATAAACAAGCCCTAAACATAGGCAATAGATGTCTTTTCCTCCTGATGAAGTCTACCCAGACGAAACGCGTTGAGGCACTACTATTTCTGTATATGCTAGTTAGGTCATACTTCCACCCTGACCATTTTTTGATGTTATATACCTGATACTTCTGTGCGGAGATCGCCGGTAATAACCAGAAACCTTCCAGGGATCCATACTGGTAAAAGTTGACTAACTGCTGAGTACAGATAAGCTTTTATTTATCTTGCTGAATGTGAGTTTGCATTTTTATGTTTGCTGAATAAATCCATTGTACATAAATTACTACACTATATGGCTCCTTTCCTTTTAACATTCTGGCTGAATGGAGTTTGAGAGCGGTACTTCCATTGAGACGTCGGTCCATGGTTAAGAAATATCGTCTATTGCGGTCGCCGTATTGTCCGTTCCTGACTTATTAGGCGGAGCTGAGATTCCCCCTTGGAGACCCTGATACAGATAAGCCAGTTTTATACTATTTTCTGGTACGCTCCCAATTATTGGGTTTTTTATATTTATCTGGTATACATAAATTACTACACTATATAGCTCTTTTATCTCTATTTATCTGGTTGATTGGAGTCTGAGAGCAGTGTATACACTTGGAACGTCTGCCGTATCTAAGAAATATCGCTCGTGGTTCCTGTTTGTCCGTTCCTGATCTACTAGGTGGAGCTGGGATTCCCCCCTGTAGACCCTGTTACAGATAAGCTGGTTTTATATTACTCTCTGGTACGCCTTTAACCATTGATTTGTATTATCTGATGAACTGAATTTGCACATTTCTGTCCTCTGATGACAATGAATTGTAGCTGTGATACAGCAGCCTAGCAAGTGTGTACGAGTTGCACATGAACTTTTCTACTCCACCCTGTTTTTTGAGTGGAATCCTGCACATTCATGTTTGATATGACTGGTTATTCTGTCTTACATTTGGATTAAGACTGGATGAATTGTATATCTTGTTGAATACCAACCCAGAGATTTGTACTGAATCCACATGCTTATTTATTTACCCACCTTGTTCAGTAATATCTGCTAACATCACCATTGCGCCTTCATTCTGTTGTACCTATGCCATTTTATTTCGGCCTTACCAGCCAGTGTTTTGAAGGAAGGCTGCCTCCTTACATGGAAGAGGTGTATATGTGGGATTGAATTGATTTAGTTATTTATACAATACTGTGTTGAGCGCCAGTGTTTACATCTTGTCTGCTACATCTATTCCCTTGGTTTTTGATATAAACAGGCAGCCTTACAGATTGTATCTTCCACGATAGCAATATGTGGAAAAATACAGACAGAATAACCAAAAGATCAGACTGGTGTAAGAAGATTTTCAATGATGATGTCAATATATCAGAATCACGATCAGACCTAGATAGTCTTTTCTGGGACATAGAAAAATTGTTTATTAAAGAAACACGTATATGGTGGGATGTCCAAGGTTTAGAACATTATATTTCTGTCAACCGCATCCCTAGGGGTTTACGCATCAATAAATCCCCTACCTTTGGAAGTGATGATATTGATTTCATGAGAGACTGGGACCAAACTCTACATGAGTGCTCCTTGAATCTTATGAAACTTATCATCCGTGAAAAGAAAAAAACATTTCATAATATTGAGGAAGAAATTAAAACTAAAGATATCCTCTTAGAACCATTTAAAACACAAGAGGACTATGCCATTAACGAACAGGTTCTTAACAAAAAACTTGAAAGATTAGAATTAGAAGTGGTTAGAACCAAGGAAAAAAAGTTCATTAGGGACAAACAGGACTATGAGAGAAACAACATTAAACAATGGAAAAGGCAGACAACACAACCTTTCCGTAAGAATAATTATTCCTCCTATCCCGATAACTCATACCAACCAGATTACCACTGGAAAACCGTTAAACAAAATCGTGATAGAACACGCTACAGCCCCCCCACTAAGAAACATCCACCTGCAGAACAGATACCTCTTAGAAACCGATTCCTCACTTTAGACACTGTCGATGCCAGTGACAGTGACGATTTTTTATCCCCAGTACGCTTGTTACACGAGAGAGGGGGCAACAAGCGAAATGTCAAAGAAAATATCAGAATAGCCTCACCCATGAAGCGCAGGCACATGGAAGAAGGGGAAAACGAGGGGGCCTACAAAAAACAAAGGAGAAGGTTCAACTCGTGAATGATAAAACACTAAAAGAAAATGGGATATTCAATTTATCAAAACACCAACTTAATGGTTCTGAATTTTCATTACTTAGTAAAGGGTTGTCTTTTGCCCCCACACACAAGCCAAACAAATTTCAGATGTTCATAGATATCAATAAATATACTAGAAAATTGACATTGAAGCGACACTTCGCTAGAAAGGACACAGCTATCATTTCCAACTATGAAAACACGTCCAAATCAGGTCTGAAACCTACCTCTAAGTTTTATCCTTTGGAATCTAGGAGTAGCCATATTGATCTTTTCCAAGAATTGGTGATCAAAGACCTGTGTAGAGAAAATTACACTAACCCAAAACCCGCTAATCTAACTAAACAAGAACTTCAGGCAATAGAAACTCTAGCCACAAATAAAGAATTGATTATAAAACAAGCTGACAAAGGGGGAGGTGTCGTCCTACTAGATAGATCAGCCTACATAGAAGAAGCTGAGAGACTATTGAACGATGAAATCTCATATACTAAATTACAGACTGATCCTACTATGGAATACGTATCATCATTAAGAGATACACTCTTAAAAGGCCTACGTAATAACACACTTACCAAAGATGAATATCAATACCTACTGGTCCAGAACCCTATTATACCGGTGTTCTATTTTTTACCAAAAATTCACAAAACATTGACTAAACCTCCCGGTAGACCCATAGTGGCTGGCATTGATTCCCTTACATCCCACATCTCCGAATATGTCAATATTTTTCTTAGTAAATACGTTACTAAGCTCGAATCTTGCCTTAAGGACACAAGTAGTGTTCTAAATATCTTTGAGGATTTCTGCTGGAACCCTAAGTACGTCTGGCTCACCATTGATGTCCAATCACTATACACAGCTATTGAGCACGACAAGGGCATAAATGCCTGTAGAGAATTCCTAGATCCAGACCCAGATCTTTCTTTAGAACATAAAGATTTTTTGTGTGAATTAATGAGGTTCATCCTTACTCACAATTATTTCAAATTTCTAGAAACTTTCTACCTCCAGATATGCGGCACAGCTATGGGCACGATTTTTGCGCCAAGCTTCGCCAATCTACTTATGGGGAGTTGGGAACATGAATACATTTATAAGCCCAATCCCTTCTCCCACTGTATCAAAATTTACAAGAGATATATAGACGATATCCTCATGGTCTGGGAGGGCGACGATGAATCCATTAACTCATTCCTTGCCTACATTAGCAATAATAACTATAATCTTAAATTCACAGCGAATCGGAACACCACTAGCATTGAATACCTAGATCTAGTTCTCACAGGAATTAACGATAGGGTTGAAATGAAGAATTTTATTAAAACAGTGGATACCAATAGTTATCTCCACTACAAAAGCGGTCATGTAAAGAGATGGAAATCTAATATCCCATACTCTCAATTTTATAGGATAAAAAGAAACTGCAGCAATGAAGCTCAATGTAGGGAACAACTACATATGTACGCACAACGCTTCCAGGAAAGGGGCTACCCAGACAAACTCATCTCAGAAGCTTTGACAAAAATTGAAGGGGTTAAAAGAACTGACCTATTACAATATAAAACTAGGGATGATCAAAAGGAACGAATCCCCTTCATCACTAATTTTAATTCCTGCGAGTACAGAATAAGGTCCACTATCTCCAAACATTGGGAGATCTTACGTATGGACCCAATTCTAGCCACTATCCTTCCAGCAAAACCTGACATTATCTACCGTAAGAATAGAAATTTGAAAGATGCTCTTGCCCCAAGTATGATATCAGACATTCATACCACCACCTCCAATACATTCCTAGCGGTTAAGGGTTTCAATAAGTGCAGTCACTGCAACATTTGCAAATTTGCAAGTCCAGATAAGAAAGTATTCTATAATTATGACAATAGCCAGAAGTTCAATATAAAAGAATTTATGAACTGCCAAACATCGTCAGTCATATATTTATTAGAATGCTCATGTGGTCTTAAATATGTAGGCAAAACGAAAAGATCACTGAAACTAAGAATTCAAGAACACATTCGCAATATTAAAAATAAGGTTGAGTCACATTCCGTTTCCAGACATTTCAATAAGAGACACGGTTCTGATCCCAGTCATCTTACTTTTAAAGGGATAGAAAATGTCTGCTTAGGACGTAGAGGCGGAGATCTTCAGTCCAAACTATCGAAACGAGAAATGTTCTGGATTTTTCAACTGAATACCCTCACCCCCTCCGGCCTCAACGAGGGTTATGAAATTGCACCCTTTTTATAGCTATAATTCTACATCTTTAATACTTGTTTTAACTGTGGGCCGGTTATTGTTGATGGCCATTACCAAGGTTGTTCATTATGGCCATAGACTTAGAGGTCTATTGGATGTACAAGACGCCCCCTGAAATTGTGTTTGTAGTGTTTTTGTTAACATTTTATATTACTGTTTTTACGTACTGTATTTTACAACTTATGCAAATTGTATTTATTTACTGTTATTTTACTACTAGACCAACACATCGTTTTCATATGGCTTTTATATCTCTTGTTTATGTGCCTATGTAACACACAATATCCCATATTGCCTATTATTATAATGTCCCATTCCCTTGTCTAAGATGGCCATTGTTGGCCTCATACATGGAAAATCCATGTTATGTGCCCTCATCCAAGATGGCCGCCGCATTCGGATCCCCCAGCCTGTTTTATACATTACAATCTGCCCAGGACATGAATTACCAAAATCCTGGAACAATGACCCCTATGCTTTGATAGCGTAATTATTAATCACGAGTATTCCAACACTCGCGTGATCGCGAGTGCCCTGCACATGCGCAGTAGCATTCCTTATCTAAGATGGCCACTACTGGCCTCATACATGATAAATCTATGACAGGCGCCCTTACCTAAGATGGCCGCCGTACTCGGATTCCCCCAGCCTGTCTTTTACACCACAATCAGCCCAGGACAAGAATTACTAATGTCCTGGGACAGGGACCCCCATTCTCTGACAACATAAAATCATCTGTGAGTCCCCTAGCACTCGCGCGATCGCGAGTGCTCTGCACATGCGCAGTAGCATCTGCACACTGCGCATGCGCGGTACAGGTCGCGCACTGCGCATGCGCAAAATGGCCACCGCCTAAACTATATAAACAAGCCCTAAACATAGGCAATAGATGTCTTTTCCTCCTGATGAAGTCTACCCAGACGAAACGCGTTGAGGCACTACTATTTCTGTATATGCTAGT